>NW_016908754.1:364701-445919 GCF_001483705.2 Eufriesea mexicana | reverse complement strand
TTCCCTACACTCATTCCCAATTCACAGACCGTTACGATCCTCCATAAAACGCGAATCCTTCAATTAGACATTTAACTAACATCCTTCGAACCTCTACCTCCATCAGGAAAAACCCAGACCTCTACCTTATCCCTATTTCCATACATACCCTCAAGAACAAGGGACCCGAATCGAAGGGACGATGGTTTACTCGTTTATAACCATCGTCCCACGATTCGCGGACACCCCGACCTCCGAGCAACCCCCATAAAAGAATTAAAATTTCCCAAACCTAAACAAATTAACAATTTGTTTAAACTTCCACTTCCACCTACCAGTTCCGAGCCTCCCGCACATCCCTCCAACGAACACGCCGCCAATAGGAGAAAAAACACACCCACCACTTAGACATCTTGACAGCCAATGACAGCGACAGACGAACATATAAAAATACACGACACCAAGAAGACAGGCTAGTACAAACATCGAAACGACACAAACGACACCACGGGAAAACGCACATCGCTAAGACATATTGTAAATTGCTGTAGATATATTGAAATTAAATTATATTTAAACCTTCAAAATTAGTTTACGTTCTTAGAACGGACGTAAGCCTTCGCTTGAATTCTTCATACGGTCGATAAGAAGATTCAGACGAAACAAACGGAGGGAGACCTGGGTCTAAGAAGAGCGGGCCCAATAACTTCCGTCTAAACGTTTACACGCGGAATAATTTTTAATTTGCTCTCGAGCCCCGTCGCCGTGCATGAAAGGGCCATAACCGCGTCGTCCGTAGCGCCGCCTAGCGTTATCACGATTTCCTTCGTTCCGGCTTTTTTAACCGGCTCCGTTTTACACCCACCGCCTCGCGGACAAAGCCTTGCGGTGTGCGGAAGCCGAGGGTGGCGGCTGGATGCCCGCGACTTCTACGTATCCGCACACAGAGGCGAGCGCGTATCTCCTATGAACAGCCCCACGGCTGGTGTTAACGAGCTCCAGTTTATCGTCGTCGACGTCGTTGGCGTCTTCACGGCGCGCACACCAAGCCGACCCGAGGCTTCCGCCAAGCCGTGAAAATTACGTGTCGTCGTTTAAACTTCTGCCCACCGTGGGTATCCGAAGCGGCTAACGCGTCGATTACCAACCGCACCGGGGGCCGAGGCTCGCGCAATAAACGTAAAGTGTTCCGTGTATCGTGGATCACGACGTACGCCCGTATCCGACCATAAGTTCAGGCCCCTCCACGGTGCTGCTCGTACAGATCGTAACGCCTAGTGTTTAATAAGAGCTCGCCTGTTCTCGTCGAGCTATGCTCTCGCTGAAAGTAACGCCGGCAGATCACGACGTCTTCTCGAAATTGATCCGATTTACAACTCGAGGTCGGGGTGGTTTTACGGCCGCTCGATGAATATCGAGAGTAGTCAAGAATAACGAGCTATTTCGCGACGCGTGCGCCGAAATAGAGCTACAACTTGGGGAACGAATGCGGCAGGGTGGAAGTAATAAGAAGTCCGCGCAACAGATGTTTCGTGTGACCTCTGGATGCGTCGAAAAATGTTTTCATCGCGATCCTGAGTTACACAGCGGTGAATTTTATACGAATCCCTGTGTTCTACCCCCTCCGTGCACTAGCTGCTGAATTTATACCGACACTTTACGATACCACCGTAAGGTTATCCATCAAATAGGTTGAGCTTGATTGATGGGGCAACACCCTGGTCGAGGTTCGTAAGAACCCTCGTTACTGATGAAGATACAAAGAAAACGCAGCAACTTGATACTCTGTCTGATACAAAAGCTCATTGTTTCGAGCAGATAATTAATATAATCGTCTTCTTTCGCACGGAAATTATGTTTTAATCACTAGTCTTACCGTTTAAGTTCCGGGGCAGCGTGCCGTAGTCAACAGCAAGGTCGGTCACACGTCGAGTCGTCACGTCCGAACGCGACGAAGAATAACACGAAACTGAGACGGAAAGGCATCGGCGAAAATTAACCGCGAGCTCGACAATGTTTACCTTGGACTCTATCTACTAACCATGCCTCTCACCCAAGATGTTTATGCTTGGCTCTTACCACGAGTCTCCTACGATATCGTAGGCAAAGTCATGGCTCGCAATACACGAGCCATTCGCTTTCGACTATAGAAAGTTATTAATCTTCGCAGACGAGGAAACTTTCGTCGATCCTGTTTAAGGGCGATCCTTTAAATTAACCAGTCGATGCTCAGTTGCATCAACGAAGTTCCGGTTAGCTTCTCCGACCATGTAGGAATTACGCGTCGTTGTCCCAGGTACCCCGTTCCGATCGGGAACTCGATTTCCGTGGAACCGCAGCACGGGTCTAACCGTTCGTTCACCATCGTCACGTAACATCCAGCCACGTTGTTCCAGTCACATAATTATCCGTGCAACCCCCGAGGCCAGGCGGGTGAAGGCCGATTTTAGTTGGGCGAATCGGGCGGAGACTCGCGTCTCATTCTTGGGACGAAGTTGATGGCAAGTTCCGCAGCTTGCACGGGGCCACGAGTTTGGAACTCGCTGGGAGTCGCGTGAAAATTACACGTCACTGCAGCAGCAGCAGCAACGTCTGGCGAGGAGCAGTGCCAGGAAAGCGTTTGCGCGCAGGGGTGGGTGACGTTCAAAAGGAGAACCGAAGAAATCTCTGATAATAAGGCGAACTTTAATTGGAGGCTAGCTTCTGGCAGGCTTAAAGATTCTTAATTAAATGCGTGCACGCAGCGACATCACGGCCTGCTCCAGACTTTCCAGAGGTTACTCCGGTTGCTAATTACCAATTACGGCAGGAGTCTGGTGTGTTTTGTTCGCGATATCTGTCCTGGGATTCGCTGCCGACCAAAGGATTATTGAACTATCGCGACGAAGGGTGACGCGATGGGAAGTTGCCAAGATCTCGAAGAAATTTGCCGAGTTTGCGCCGAGTTGATTTTAAGCGATGCTTTCCCGGCTAATAATGGAGTATGAACAATGAAAAGGCTTTGGGTTGTGTAACTTCAGAGTAGAGATGATTAATCGTTTTCTGTCCGTATCGCAACTTCACCGAGGATCACTTAGAAGGAAGTTGAGTGCGGATAAAGTTCTAATTCGCGTCGCAAATTTACTAAAGATCAACTGCGAGGAGGATTAAGATCAGCATTGTTCGATGGCATAGAAAAACGCAGAATTTCGATTTTTGGAAAAAGATTAGCGATGTATCGTAGCTTTGGTCAACGCACCTCCCATTCTATTAGTAACCAATGCTAACCATCTCCGAGGTAGATTACAATTTATATCAATGGCCTCTAGATCACAATGATTACGTTCCCGTATATACAACTCACTTGCCTTTATAGCCTTTTGAATACTCGGGAAAATTGGAGAACTATACATACAACTCGTGAGTTTCCAGCTTTCATGACTCTCACGAGTCATCTCTGAAACGTAACGTGATTCCATCTCAAAAAGAATTTAAAGAATTAAATAATCTCCCCATATGAATTACTCGCTCGTTGATGGAAATAAAGTTTTCGATGAATTTCATCCGAAGGAATTGAATTTAGATTCCTGCCATCATCTGCGACGCGACAAAGGCGAATCATACCCTTGTACAGTTTCCTGGACACATTGAAGTTGATTGCTTCACGGGCCTACAAACACGAGGACAGACAGTTCGGGAGATGGACCAGGAAAGAGAGAAGGAGAGACACGATGTGTGCAGAAGTTGTGGGAACTTTCGTCTAGGCGAGCGGGAGTTGCGAGTGGTCCAAAACCACGGCGAATTTTGAGGAACAGAAAGGAAACGTGGGAAGACAGAGGACGGGAGGTACAAAATTATTCTCGCTCGCGGTCCCTTAGAATTTCCCACCAGGTTCCATCAAACGGTCCGCAATTATCAACCGAAAGGGCTTCAGAACCGCGGAGAGAACCGCTTTCGAACCCACGGATTTGATTCGCCTGCGTTGCTGAGTAATTGCAACCGAAGCAGAAAGATTTGTTCCTGCGCCTTTGTATCCTGGAAACGTGGCGCCAAGTTTCAACTATTTACTTCCAAACATTCTGTTAGGCGATAGCATTCGCCCTTCCCGTCAAAGATTTATAATTTCTAAATTTTTTCGAACTAACATGGCGTCTTTCGACGTGATTTAAAATTCCATCTTCTTGACAATGGATTCGGATATTTATAATTTCGAATAAATTGTAATTGCTGAATGCTATCATGAATACGAATATTTATATATACGATTGAGAGATCTCTATAGGGACTCACCCTTATCGACGAAGAAGAATATTTTTCCATGCGTAGCGATTGTTACGCGAAAAAAATTGATAAAAGAATTTCTTTTTTTTTTAATAATAAAACAGGTTTATTAACATATTACACTAGATTCTTCTCAACTCTAACACGCAATCCTCTGTTCTCGACTACACACCATCTATGTGCCTCGCGCCCTTGCATCCCTATTTAAAGCCAGATCTATCTCGTTCTATACTCACGCTTTCACTTTCAATCATTCTACACACATTCCTACAAAAGGATTTTCCGCTATCATTTGTTTTTTCCGCGCCAAATACTCGAGTCGAACCCGATTTTATATACACCGTTGTCATAGCCTGACGTTAAGATGGGGCAATCCTTATCTACTCATTACAGCGATGTTAAGGGTCCCGAGTCAATGGAGGCTTGGTTTATGTCTCTTCGACCATCCCCTATGATTCGCGGACGCGTGGGCCAGGAATCGAAAAAGTGCAGGCAATTCATTGACAACCGGAATACGATTCAGTATATTTTCCCAAGAACGATACGGTATTCTCGGTGCAGCCTTCCTTCTCCCCCCTTGTGTATAATAAACTCTAACAAAATCCGACACAGTGCTTTCCGCTTATTTAATCCCTCACGATATGCCTTCGCCCCTTGCCAAGAAAAATGCATACCTTTGCCCCTGATCTTATATAAACTTCTGGTCCTCGAAAAATTATACTACTCTGGGCAATTTTCACCGCTGCCCATTGTCTTCCGGCGGGAGAAAGCTCTTCGTTGGAGTTCTAGGAAGGCCTTGCCGAGGCCCAAGGACAACAGGCACAGATGGGGATGCTAGACACGAAGCTAGGACGTCTGGACTGGAGCTCAGCGGAAGAGGCTATGGACACGCGAAGACAAGGCGACGAAGGGGGGACACGCCCTATAAAACAACGAGGGATGTTTTTTGGGACACTATTCTGCTAGCATACGACGAATAAAGAAGCTATCCAGAAGCTGTAGTTTCTCCGAAATCCTTTCCTACACTACGTACCTAAATTTCGAAAGATTTTGTGGGTGGTAAATTCGCCAGAGTCAAAAATGTTGCCCATAATGCGTTCCCACGAGAAAGCCATAGATATAAACGACGAGCCAATCCTTAACGACACCCTATCGCTACCACGTGACGTTCTACGCGCGAAATCTTGCCCAAGTTCCCCAAACGTTGCGAAATTACCGTCGTTACGTTTTAATACGATATTCGCATAGCGGAGCGTGGCTGGGAGGGAAAAAAAGAAGCGAACAGGGGCGTATTCGTGAACACGGCATTAAGCCATAAAGCCGCGGCAGCTCTAACGCGAGGCATCCCTCGCTGGTTTTGTAATAACGTTCTCGGCGGGGGTAAACGACAGCTCGAAGCTGGAACACGCGCGTACACGCGGCGCGCAGTTGAACCGAATACGATGTTACGCGGAATGATCTCGTACGAATACGCTGTCGTACACAGCAGTCCGTAACGAGCTAGTTCGTTGATTAGATTTGTAATTAGTTACAAGCCACTTGCTCGTCGCTGGCGGCGTGAAGCCGAGAGGAAGTCAAGGAAACGAGCGTATTCGCGAGCTTATGAGCGGCAGAGGGTGGGAGAGACGACAGTTCCTGGGAGAAACATAGGAACCAAAGAGCCGAAGATAATACGTCGAATCGGCGCCAGATAAGCTCCATCCTCACAAAGGATACGCCGGGGAACGAGTTGCACAGACGTTTGTGCGTACACGCCGAACCAACCCCGAATCGCTGTTAATCCAGTTAACAGTATGAGGGTAATAGTCCCGTCATGCGTTGCACGCCAGCTGGTAGACTCGCTGATTCCGATGGTACACGTACGGTAAGATATGCCTGATATACGAGATCCGGAGGTAGCTGGTATGCGTTTCGCAATCGCGATATCGAGTGACAATGAATAGCGAGGGACAAATGTAACCGGGATCGATTAGAAAAATAATATGCTTTGTGATCCGTTGGAAAATTCCCGTAGACGTAGTATTAGCGATATAAACGAACGCGATTATCGCGACGGAAAATTGAATGAAATTCTTATCTACGCTTCGGAAACTATCCTGGATGAAACGCGTTTATTCGCCGATTAAAGGATAATCGATTCACGAAGGTGCGCACCGATCGTTTCAGGACCCGCTGAATTTCCCCATGAAATTCGATGTTTCGAACAAGCAACCTCCAGAGCACCGAAAGCTTCGACAATGGGATTCCCTTCGGTGCCGGTGTACCGAAGAGAAACGCAGCTAATTTCCTGGCAAGCGAAGTGAAACTGATCGAAAACGACGTTCACCGAGCGGGTAAATAACGGAATTGAACGGAGGTGATCGAATTTGTTCCTCTTTCCGCGGCAGAGAAAAGAAGAGAAATTGGAAAACGTTCAACGATTCGATTCTTCGTTGCGTCGCGATCGACATTTTACGGCTAAAAAAATGTCCTCCGCGTTTTTCGGCCCGCAATTTGATTCCGAGCCGCGTCGACGGCACTGCGAAATAAAAGCGTAATACACAGAGAGCACTTTTATACAAATTCTTCAAAGACAATGTTATACATTGTCCCTTTTTCTTAACCCTTTGCACTCGACGATATTTTGGCTAAGAAAGGATAGGAGTTCAAAGATTTTCTATTATAGAGCTGACAATATTATTTTCAGCAGTAAATAAAAAATCTATAATAATTAATACGTGGAATTATTTGATTTCGATACCTCCCACATTGTTACATTATTTGAAATTTGATATATTAATTAATATCCAGCTTCGAAATTTTATCAAATGGCGACTGAAGGGCGCCTCTCGAGTGCAAAGGGTTAATCCTTTCACTATGGCGCTCGCCATAGTCTGTGGTAGAACGTCGTGATGTATCAAAGATGGAAACATTAGGATCGTACAGTCTTTAGAATTCGGTCTTTTGACGCGAATCTTTTGAAGAAGAAAAGAAAAGGAAGAACTGATTATCGCAATAGAGTTTTCAATTCTTTGCCAAGAGAGCTAAGAGGAGTGGTACCACTTGTCTTAATTTTTTACTCAATTTTCGTGGTCGGTGACTATAGTTACCCGAAGTAACGAAAGGGTTAAAGCGTCTCCGACGTTTGGAACCGATATAAAACAGTCAAAAGCTGTAACGAGCCAAGCGTTTGTAAGAGCCTTGACTCTTGGTGGTCAGTTTCGCGTCATTCTTCGTTGCATACAGACGTAAAGGGTCGAACCTTCTTTTTTTCAGTCATTTTTGCAGCGGTCATCATTCTCACCCTCGCCGCTAGATAGGTTCCAAGTCCAAGGAGGTTCTTCGCTTCCTACATATATTACTACCCGATCTTCCATTAGCATCCCGGTCTAAGGCAGGGCCTGCTAGGTAGCCTTACCAATAAGTCCACTAGCAGGCCCAGGACGAAACGCATCCCTTCCTTTTCCTTTTCACCCTTCTAGCACTACCTCAACATCTAGGATATCTGCGACACGCCGACTTCAACAACCGTGGATGAAGGACCCCCTACAGACTAAAAGTGTATCTCTACAAATTGCATTATATCCCTTATTTTCCTTATTCTTGATTAAAATTACTGCCTCACTAAATCCTCGAAGCACTGTGTTTGTTTTCCAATCTTTAAATCTACCACAAAAATGAAGATAAAATGAAGTATTCTCGAAAACGATTTGCAGGAAATTTTTCTCCGATTTCACTAGTTACTGCTGAGAAATAACGTTCTATTTAATAGTATCGACTTTGACTGGGAACTTTAGTCAACACGATGTACGAATTTTCCATGGAACATGCAAATGCAAGAGTACGAATGTCGCGTAAATGCTTTTGGCCTAAGCGAGACAGGCCTCGAGACGATGCAGGTTTATGGCAGCCACTTATGGTGAAAGCTGGAGAATATTTAGGACGTGTTCCGCAAGTGTGTCGACCTCTCGAGCTATCGTTAAACACGAGGCCACCATTAACCTGGACTCATACCGTAGATATCTGGCAAGCATGACATCCACGTACTTAAATGTGAGCAACAAAATGGACGACTCGAGGGTAGTCACCCTGATCGGAGAAAGCAGCGGACAGTATAACAGAAGAGTACAGCAATCGGAGACTTTGAAGATCGAAAATTGAAAATTGGAATTTTTGAAACGAAGACAGAGGGAGCGAGACGTGGTAGCTCGAAAACCGAGGATTACCTGTATCTTTCAGAAAAGCTTGTTCTCTTTATTCTCTCGCGCAAACGCTCAGTGATTCACGAGCATTCTCGATTAGCCGCTTAATCAGGAAAATGCGAGCGAAAATGGGCGAAAAGCTGACGATAAAGCGTGTTTGTCGAGCGAGGTGGCAGGCTGCGATTGTCGTAACGTCGATTCCGCTCACGTTTATCGGATTATGCGGTCTGGATGGCGGACAGCACGAAAAAGCAGCTACACACATTGTACATGAATTCACTCGGCCGATCCAGCGAACACGTTTTACAACATCGGTTATTTAATTACTGAAACGCGGTCGCTTCGTTAGAACGGCAACTCTCTCCGGAGCTCGGAAAAATCTGCAATAAAGGCGGCTTCGTTTATCGCTATTCTATTAAGCGTTTCACGGAAACTGTCTCGCGACAGGGAATATAATAGCCGGTCATTTATACGTCCCCGTTGACAATGTCGTTCCGCATATCCTCTTCCGGTGCGTCCGTTTAATCACAAAAGCGATCCCCGTAATATTTCAACGTTGTCCAGCGTTAATTCTACGCTTTTCCTATTCACCGATCTACGCTGAGGCGTGTTTTCCCAGTTTATTTCCCGTGTCGACGGAATACGACCGGTACTCACGGATCCGTGGGACCATTCCGTGCCGGGATAATTGTCGCTGCGACGACGGGCTATCATATTAAATATGCGACCAATAAACAGGATTCAGCTCTTAAACCCTCCAAGATTATCACTGTTTCACTCTCGATATTGGTGCTTGTGTCGCGTAATTAGGACGTCGATGTAGCTAATGGAGAGTAATGTAATACTCGGGGGAATTAACTCGTCGGAGTGAAAAGCAGTGGTGGAGTGACTCGCGTCTCTCCTTTAGAGGGTGCGTGTATTCAATTCCAATTTTTCCCTCTTCCCTTTCAACCCTCTCTTCGACTGATAAATCTTTATTTCGCAAAATTTATACGAGCGACGAACGAGGATAATTCTGCAGTTAACGAAATAAATTAATCGAGAGAAATAAGACGAGATAATTCGCGGAGAAAATTTCTCGCCCCGAATTGTTCGCCGTTCGTTCACGGAAAACGCGGCGGGAAATGAACTTGAACAATGTTTCCACGGGAGGGTTACTTTGGAGGGAAAGGGGAAACAAGAGATACCTTTAATCCACGGCGTAGGAATAATTTCGCTTGGCTGATGGACGTTAATATTTGTCTCTCGTCGCTTCGCTACCACTCCACCCAAGGCACACTGCAGTCTCTTCGTTGACATTTTTCTCGAGGGACAGAGAGGGAAAAGGGCGCATACAATTCGTCCGCGACTGTACGAAGAGCGATAACACGTTACTAATTCATTTTTAATCCTTCACGCTTTGTGCGCACCGTTTACTCCGCGCCGGCGTAGTGTTACGAACAAAGACCCGCCACGTTTCATCCCTTACTCGTTTCTGCGAGGCTACCATCTTGCCTCGCGCTCCCTTCCTTCAGACAACCGTCTGTAATAACGAAATACTCTCTCGTGAAATTTTTCCCTGTGCCAGTTGCCAGTTAATCGTGCTTCGAATCCGTCTCTCGCGATGTTTAGAAATATTTTAGCTACCATTCCGACGAATTAATTCCAACTCGGAATAGAACTACCCGGGCGTGAACAATAGTGTCAGGAAATATAATTCACTGCCGCTATCGTTGTCCCGAAAGCACTCGCGAATGTTATCGCGTGCCATAACCGACAATTTCGGGTAAGACGAATGGTAATATTCCGATGCCGTTTAAAACCTGTTACACTGGCTATTCGTCAAATTTTTCGCATTCGTACGAACACGATTCTTCTAAACCTGCTATACAAACTACCTCGTTGAATCGACGAGCAGATAAAAACGAGAGAAAATTAAACAAATTCCAATTTTATCGTATACACCAAACATCGATCGATGGAAGACACGGATAAAAGGAAGACTTACAAAGTTGATGTTACCATAACAATATAAATGACATCGTCCTTTTTGCTTTGTATCCGGATTTTAATGAAACCCCTCTGAAACGTCAGATCTCTCTGCGAAACGTATCGCGTTCTACGATATCCGGTCCACGGGCAAAAAGTACATTCCGCGTAACTTTTCGCCCGGTTGTAACGCGATCAGAGTTAATTCCACGCGAACTTCACGAACGGTTCTCTGACACGATTTAATTAACCGTTTCCAACGCGAGCGAAGGAAAAAAGTTGCGCTTGCACGCGAATTTCGCGTCAGCCACGAGTGTACCGCACTCGAGAAGGAATCATAACTCGAGGGCCGAGCCCATTCCGCAACGGAATTCGCGACGCGGACGACAAACAGAGGCACGTACGTATTAGCTCTCAAAGATAGTGGCACTTGGAGAACGACCAAGAGGTAATTCATTCAAAGGAGCCGAATATCGAGGGCTAGTAACCGTTCGATCGTGAATATGCATCTTGTACGTGCTGGCAATTTAGCCGGGCCGCTGATAGCGGATAGTCAGGCCAGGACTGCGGAAGATGGCGGCGCCATTGTCGTGCTGCATCCACTTGCTGAAAACTGTCGCGATGGCGACCAGCACGAGAACCGGATATGCTTGCTCTCGTAGAAAATCTTTCCACGGGACACGATTGTCTGCAGTTCGTTGCGCTGCCAAATAAAACTACCTGTGCTCCTCTCTATCGAGTCCAGGTTCTGATCGTTCAGTCTCTTACTCACGCGGAAATTTCATTTCGGGTAAGCGAAATCGTGGAAATTCGTGGCTCTGTGTCGACCACTCCTGCCGATTCCAGAACTATAGTTTATACTTGGCGACGTTGCTAAAATCGCGTTGAAGAGAATTGCGTGAAAAATTCTGCTGAGATTTCTGTTCAGATTGGTACAGTGTAGTAATTGGTAAAAGGTAAGTAACGTAGTATCGCAGAATTTCCAC
Source organism: Eufriesea mexicana (assembly GCF_001483705.2). NCBI lineage: Eukaryota > Metazoa > Arthropoda > Insecta > Hymenoptera > Apidae > Eufriesea > Eufriesea mexicana. The sequence continues at coordinate 434,545 of NW_016908754.1, read as the reverse complement.
CTCGTGTATAGGTGATTTTAGTTTGGAAGGTCGTCGAGGGTTCGAGGGCCAGGTCGGTCGGAAAAACCCCGGCGATGCGTCAGGCCCTTGGCATGACCATATTTGGTCATGTTGGGGGAGGCTTTTGGAGAATATATAAGGAAAGCAAAAATGGTTAGCGGATAGTTACGTTGGAACAGTTTCTCAGGAGTCTGTAGAACGGAGTTGTATAGAAAGAAGTATAAGTTGTTAGTCGTTCAGTTGTATTTGTGTTATCGAATCAAGCTGTAATTATAAGTTCTAGTTGTAGTTGTAATAGTTGATCTATCTATATTCGTAGACTTTATCGCAACCACACATTGTCAATCCATTATTATTAATTAATAAATACAGTACTATTATTTACCACCACCATAGTCTCTACAGTAACTAAGCACAAGGGTCTTGAAGTGAGCACGCGATTGCTGCTGTGCTGTCTAAATGCAATTGTCAATTGTAAAAGAAAGTCCTTATATATTATATCCTGCAACCTAGCCTCTCAGTTTGCTTTGTGTCATTCGCTAGACTTCTGTCACCAGGAACATCCGCAATTTGTCATTCATTTTACGACGGTCACTAAGTGTTCAAACGAGTCTCTACTGGCAAACGTACATTTTTTGGAAGCGGAATTACGCGTATCACGGTCTATGTTTCCAAAGGGGTGTTTCGTGGCGAGATCTCGCTGAGGGAGGAGTCGAGGGGCGTGCGGTTTTTGTGGGTCAGTCGAACGTGTACTCGCTATCGATAAGTCGTAAACTATCTCGAGAGTAAGCTGTAAAAAAGGGTGAAAAAATATTTCCCTCCGCTGTCTGAAACGCTTTACTTCTCGATTTATACTCCATAGAAACGTCGGCGAAAAAGTTGCGAAAATTTTTAACGATGCCATCGAACGTTGCAAAAAAAAAAGAGAAAAGAAAGAATGGAACGAGCTGAATGAAAGAACGTATTGTGCAGCATTGTGATCATCGATCGCGTGGCACTCCGGAATCGTCGGGCGAGGAAATTCGGTGAAAAGGTGTCGGACACTGCGTACCCGGACCACCGAACCCGCATCTTGACATCAATTAGCGGTGCACAGTGCGTACCTATGTTTGTTAATGTGCTCCGCGTGTACGCTACACTTGTAGCCGACTATTAATTATAACTGTCATTGTCAAAATCCAATTCGCATATTGTAGCGGCGGTATGATACACGGAACAGAGCGTAGTCGGTCGGAATTGCAGTTTCTATGCGACACTAACGAGCCGCATTAGGCCGCGCACTGAAGGTGATCGATCGCGAAGTGATGCACCGGAATGAGAAGAGAGTAGTGCGCGCGTTGCATTGCAAATCGCAATCAACGGCACCGATATCGGGGCTGGAAGGAGAGGGACAAGGCGAAGGAGAAGAAGAACGAAGACAGAGCGAGACAGGGTGGCAGAGGAAGCCACGGATGCATCTGCGTTTTGGCCCGCGTAGAATGGGAAGAAACGAAGTCGAGTAATCCCACTAATGTTCCTGTTAGGATCGCATCTACGGCTGGCCACGACCCAGATGCGTTTCTGGCATTCTCTTAAACGCAATAATGCATTTCCTGACCGAGCCGATGCGGTCGGATCCTTGCGTCTCTCATAATGCGGCCATTGTCGAACGAAGAAAGGGAATGCAGCCTGTCGAAATAGACGTGAATTAACGATTCTGTCCCGCTCCACTCTCCCATCTCTGCCGTGGATTTTCCATCTCCTGTCCGTGGATCATTACCGAACCGAAGCTACCGCTCGGTCTGCTGAAAGCGATTTCGACGAGCGCTCCGGGACGAAGGGGGCCTCGGCCGAGTCGTAAAACGAAAATATGAATAATCGCCTCGCGACTTATGGGACTTTAATGGGTAGCCTGTTCGTTGACCGCATTGTTCGACGCAAGCTGGTAAATCGAATAATTCGAGAGTCATCGATAGATAATGGAATCGCGGAGATTTTCAAAACAGAAAAATCCTTCCGATCCAATCGATTGTCTACTAAAACGCGAGGACTGGCCGGATCAATTGCGCATAATTTATTCCCGAAACTGGGACCAGTCGTTCTCGTTCGATACGACGCGTCTCGATAATGATCCCGTTAACGATAATTGCGTGTACAATTAGAAACATATCGCCGGCTGTTTCCACGTTGCAGCACGAAATCACAATTCCTCCAAGATGTCGCTTCCGTTGCTCCCTTTTGCTAGTGAACGAAGAACATGCTGCTCGCCGGTGATTATGCATGGTCCCGTGCCGCTTGGAAAACACGCGAGCGAAGGCTGAAGGATCACTTCTGGAAATTGCGACTCTCGAAACAACAAGCGAACGGAGGAAAACAAGCTTTATCGTTGAAATATTCCGTTCGAGCGAAAACAATTCGCTGGAAACGCACACACGGCATCAAAAATTCACGGTCGTTCGACTCGTCGTGTCGAATTCCCGTTCCGTTCGCAATTTCCAGCTGTGTCATTTTCTAAACGACGGCAAAGGCTATCGTCCCGTCGCGATTCCAGTTTCTATCGATGATAATCCCCGTTCCGGGGGGTCGCCCGAGTTCGCGTTCGCCGTGCAGATAGGAAAATTCTGCGCGATGTAAAACGAGAGGAAATTCGGCGGCATGTGTATCACGATTAATTCGATGTGCCAGCAAAACAGCATAAGTACAGGCAATTAGTGGGATTTCGCTGTAGTACTTTAACGCGGTGTTTCGTTCCTCCTCTCTCTCTTTTTCTCTCTATCCCTCTCTCTCTTTCTGTCGGTTTCTCAGCCACGAAAATTTCCCCCGTTTCAGGGCTTAATTTATATCGCTCGTTAACTACGCATCGTGGAGAAAAATGCACGCTGAATACGTGACGATGAAGCAAAGCGAGTAGTAGGGGCCGTGTAACGCGACAGGGAAAGCGGATTTGCGGCGAAACGATGGAGAGCGAAGAGGGTACGAAGCAGAAGGAGGAATAAATGGAAGGAAGCTAAGGCTCGCGGAAGAAAATTTCGTAATAAAGCGACTTTACCTCGAGTACGTTGCTGTTTCAGATTAAAATCTCTTGTTGCGTGTACCGGTTCCTCTCTTTGGAGTTTAATGAGACCCGAGATAACATTATTCCGCCGGTACGCCAGCTGTTGCTTGCAAATTAAGCTTCAAGCAATTTCATATTTCCGAACGAGAGGCTTCGTTTTCGTTTTTCCTACCTTTTATTCTTTTCTCGTAGCCGTTATTATGCCAGCGGATTCATTGTACGTTGTTCGATCTTGCTTACGGATGAGTCGCTTATCCGAAAGTATAATGCGTCCTCGATTAACGAATAACGAGCTATCCCCTGTAAACTCGTTACGCGGTACGAAAGATCGGCGAATTATTTATCGGAAGAATGACAATTTAAATAACATCGATACCGTAAAAATGGGGAACGAGATCTCTCGTTTCAGCCGCTTGGATAAAAGTTTGAAAAATGGACTTCGGGTGAAAACAATTTCAGCTTTCGAAGCAGCGTAATTAATTCTGCCGGCATGCTACGAGAGACCACGACGCTGTTAAAACAGAAACGAAGCTGGGATAAAATAATCCGCCAAAAAAGGCGACGCTCTCTCGACGCGTGCCGAGTGTACACATCCGTGCAACGTTTAAGCAGTCTTAACAATAACGTTACTCGTCTCGTCCCGACGTTTGCAGCTTTCGAAGGAAATCCGGTAAATAAGTGCAGAAGCGAACGCGTGCTCGAGTCTGGCGCTGATAAAGGCAAAAGGATGATTAAAAAGGAAGATGCATTTTACGAGGGTCGGTTCAAATCGTAGCAAATATATCTTACGCGGAACGATGAAAGATATTCGCGTTAATGCACGCATGGAAAGCCTCTCGTTTCTCTCTCTCTCTCTTTCTCTCCCCGAGCTTCTGCTTTTTTTCGCCTCTCTCCGCAGCACGAAGTGCTTTCCTTTCGTAGCCGGTGTAAATTAACATCGGACCCTGCTTTTGACGTCCACCGCTCCTCGTTTCCTTTTTTTCCGCGCCCCCCTCGCCCCCCCACCCGGCGCTCTTCCCTCACGTAGGCGAATCAGGATAACGAGGTTTCCACCTGTGAACCCCGTTTTCATTCGCTAAGTACTCCTCGCCAGCTCGTTACCGAATGATACCGGATAATAAATAATTAAAAACGTATGGCAACGACCTACGTTCGTTATCGTTTGAAATTGCCGACTTTTCGGAAGATCCTTAATTTCCGTGCAACAATAGAATCCTGCCGGTGGCTCCGATAATTGATTTTCAAATATTCAAACTTGCGCGAATAAACGATTCGTTAGTTAATCAATTTTGGATATTAATACTCGGCTATATTTCAGCGTAATGTAATATCTCGAGGTACCAATTTCCAGCTCGCACCAGAAACTCGGCAACGGTTGTTTCGATAAATTTGCCACGCTTTAACGTCGCGCTCGTTAAACCGATTCGCACCCTCGAGTGATTCCTCGTGACCCGGTCGCGCGATACAAGTTCGCCGATCTCTCTCCGACGATCGCGGAAAAATCGCGGAAAAATCTTCGTTGTAACGCGTGTTCGTTGAGAACGGGATCAGAGACGAGGGCGTGAGTTTTCTTCCTCGTGTTTACTCGTGGATACCTCGATCGAACTTGGTATCTCGAGATGGCCATAGTCAGCGACACCCTTCGGTTCACGTGGGAGCATCATCGACGGAACTTTCCACCTTCCTTACGATCTTCCTCCGCCGTTGCATGGGTTTACTCGATGGCGAGACGTTCCGTTAAAAGCAACTCCTAAGGCGTCGTAAGTATACTCGCCGGCGTTTCAGCTTTCGTTAACCCGCGAGACGTTTATGGATCTACGACTTCTTGCTCGTTCGACGATCGAAGGGAGGGTTTCTTCCCGATATCCAGTCAACGGAAGTAAAAACGATAAATATCCTGACTGGCCCAACTTCCTGTCTCGATCCACCGCCCTTTCCTGCTCTTTTTATTCGCCCCGTGCCTGTAGTCTCGCGAGAGAAGTCGGCTCTCACGGGCAGATAATAAACTGGAAACAATACGACAAGCGACGTTCCTGCACGACACGAACATGCTTTCAGCTTTAAAGCGCGATACCGCCGAGTCGCCACTCGCCCCGCCGCGAGGAAAACTATTTCATAACTGGGTCGAGGAAGTAGATGGACCATGGGTGCATGCTGGATGCCGGATAAAAGGGTGCGTCGGGGGTAGGGACGGTTCGAGTGAAACGGATTCTCGGTTTCTCTTTGGTTCTTTTTACCGACTGGTCAGGAGAAATTTAACGCATCGACCGATGCTCGAAGATCTTCCTTTTTCGAGAAGGGTGGTCCATCGTGGGCCTGTAACTCCTGATTTTGCAGCGCGGCCGAAACGGAAAGTTTGCTACGTCGTCGCATTCAAAGTTGCCTTCCCTGGGGCGAACGAGAGAGTTATATACGAAATTCCGCGTAATTATCCGGCATTCGAATGGGACAATTTTCTGCCAGGGCAATTACTCGCAGATGTACAGCGAATTAACTTCCCCTAATTGACATTCGACGAACGTGCGCAGCAAATTGCGCATATTTCTGTCACGAGAGAGACACGGCTCCCGAACTTCGCTCGGTTGATCTTTAATGCGAATTCGCCGCGGTGATACGACGCTATTCAAACGCTCGCGACGAATGGAAGCGGAGGTAAGAGGATGGTTACCTATGGAACAGATGCTCCCCTGTTGCCGGTGAAACAATGGTGGTACTAGACAAAGACGGCAACAAACTCGACAACTCGTGGCGTCACGACGTGGCCGTGTCCAACAGATGAGGAACACCGATAAAAGACGATTCGCTGGGAAACGCTTTGTCGAGTGGCGCTTTTATAGCGCGTCTATAATGCTGCGAACCAACCTGTCCCGTTAGCCTTTGTCTCGCAGCAACAACACGGATTCTTAATGATCGCGACTATCGAGCAGCCAGTTTGACGTTTCCCTTGTACGCAAGAGTTCGAGAAACGTTAAAATAGTTATCTCTTTCGTGGAAATTCCACGAGATCGTGAGCACGGAGGAGAAACGAAGAGCGGGGGGGTGTAGGGGCAAGTTCTCGCGAATTTTGCGTGACGTTATTAATAATCGAGTTTGAAACTCCTATTTTCAGCGAAATTGAACCGACGCGGTGTTCCCGGGGAGGCAAGCCACTCTGCCAGCGACCTTTTTTATAGGCAAATAAAAGTTCTGTCTTTCTTTGTTCCCCGCGCTATCCATGTAAACGACCTACTTTGATTTTGGTTAGCCCTGGCACACACGCGGCCCGGAAGCCCGCGTACCCTGCGCCCTCGTAAATTCGAAAACTTCCACCGAGCATCCGGCCTGCTAACGTTCTTCGATTCTTTAACAATATGACCCTGGCATATTGCAAAAGTAGCGGGAACTTCTTAAAGTGCTCCTCGGGAAATCGTAATCGTTCTTCCGAACTACGACGCGAGATTAGGATCAAGCATACAGAGCAACGTGGGTGAGGGGTTATCGGCGTTATTTCACGTTGCGCTTAGACCGCTCGAATCGCGGCTGATGAAAACTCGCGACAAATGGCTGTGTCGCGTGGAAATCTTGATAACGAAGAAGCTTCAATTCGAACGAAGCTTCTCGGCTTTTGGAGCCTAAGAAACGGCATGCCCGACGGAAATTAAACAAAGCTGGCGTAGTTGATCATTCCTCCACTTGGACTAGCCCTGACTTCCTTACGGATATTCTCCATTTTATACATAAAACATGCACGATATTTACAAATCCTTCGAACGCAGTCCGCAAAGTCGCAAAAGTAGAAAGAAAGAGTAAAAAATATAAGAATGAAAGTTAAAATAAGGAGAAGAAATTAAGACGAATGGCAAAAGAAATTGACTCGAAACTACGTGGACTTTGTCATTCGAAGCAGACATCGAGAGGCGAGCTATACTACCTTCTTTGGCTTGCACGAATCCGTGCACCTCGCAGTAACTTCCGGCGGAACCGGCGGCGCCAGGCGTGTCCAAAGTGAACAGAGTATTCGCCGACGAGCTGACCGCGTCGTCGGGGGTCTGCAGCAGACTGGTGGTCTGCGATAGCGTGCGTTGCTGGTGATGGGGATGATGATGGAGATGATGGTGCTGCTGTTGCTGTTGCAGCTGCTGCTGTTGATGCTGCTGCTGCTGCTGTTGCTGTTGCTGGGCCGCCAGGATCTCTTCGTGCCGGCATTTCGAGCAACGACGCATCTCCGAGCGAACACGCAACAGCCAGACCATGCCGAACAGTGCCATAGCAATCTCAAGTCTCGGTGACCTCGATGGGTGCTTCATGCTCGCTGAGTCAAGGTCATCGAGGCTCCACGAGCCAACGCGATGCATAGCACTGAAATCTTTGCGAACGATTCCTCCTTTTCTTCTCCAACCGCGAGTACGCAGCTCGGTCGCTCGGATGATCGTTGCTTCTGCACGTGACGCGAGTTTACCCTGTTCCACGATGTTCCCTCTCCCTGTTTTCTTTCTCTCTCTCTCTTTAATTTAGATTTCGAATTTCCTCGTGGTCGCACTCGAAATTCCTTTTTGATTCAATTTTTTGATTAAATTTCGAAAATTTCACATTGCCCGTTTTAATTTTCCTCTCGATTATTTCGATAACGATCCTCCGTTATAGCTGGTGATTGGGCCGATTCATTTTTCTGTGAGGTTCCTTTGTGTCTTCCAATTTCAAATTTTCCTTCCGTTTCGGCGAAGTAACGTTTCTCACGAATTCGAATCGTTGGCAAACTTCGTGCTCCTTTGTTCGTGCCCCTTGTTCGCCATCGTACCACGCGTTGGTTCCCTTTCCAGGCACGACTGCTGCTTCCGGGACAAACAATCGTTCGAGAGCAATTCGCAGTTCGTCACAGTCACGCTCGCATCGAGATTTGTCTCGCCGTTGTGGAACCTATCCGCCGCAAATTCTTCGACGCTCTGCCTCCATTCTTCTTTGGATTACCCAGGTATCGAAGTAATCCTACTTCACCCCCATTTCAACGGCCAGGCTGAAGCGGTCCCCCTGTTCCCATCGATTTGATTCCTAACCGCTCGACCCAGCCAGCACGAACACGCCCGTTCGGCGAATTTGTCCAGATGGAAGATCCTGCGCGCCGTATACTCTGGCTGCTTTCCACATTTTTCACTGACAAAGGGATCGCGCGAGATTCGTCAGGATTACGATCGTGGCGCCAAGTTCGAATCCTAGGAGCAACCGATCGCGATCGGTGAAAAGAGCCTAGTCGTTGCTCCGGCTGCTGCTTATGGCGATCAGGACGAGAAGAGATTAATAGAATTTTTCAAACACTCGTTCCCCTCTGGTCGACTGCCGACGTTCCCCGAGGATGTGTTGCGAAATCGAAGGCACGATTGTTGGGAACGCGATGATCGACGGCTGAGGGAATCCGGAATTCTTGAGCACGTAGGCACGTAGTTCTAATCTAGCACGAGCACACGGGTTCATTAACGAGTTGGAACGACGTGGCGGTGAAAATGTTCGACCAGTCGAAGGCGAGGTAGCCGCGTGAATGACGCTAACGACCAATGAAGTCTGGATGGCGGTCGGTGAAACTCCACGAGTAAACTCTGTCTCCGGGAAACGATTACGGCTAATGAAGCCAGCTTATGGACACACTCCGGTTACAGTTGGTCCCAGTGAACGGCGCACTTAGAAAAGTAGAAAAGATTGGTTGGAGGTCCGCGCCGGGTATGGAACACTGCCGTGAAAGTTTCCAGCGAGCCAACAGAGAGAGGTATCGTTGCTCCGTTCGCCAACTTTCCCATCTGCCCTATCGGCCTGGTCCAAGTTGCAACGAGCTGGGCCGGCCAACACCACTCGTGCCTTCCAGCCGTTTCAACCTCTGCGTCTGTTTTCTCGCCGCGATTCCGTGTGGTCCATCGAGCTGCGCGAGGCTGACGTCTTTCCGGATGCAGCCCCCTGGAACGAGGATCCACTCCCATTGAGACGGCACTTCCGGCCAGCGTGTTCGTTTCACTTGATACGCACGAGTGAATCGGCTCTTTCGTCGGGGACAGCCACGGGTCTTGATCCTCGATGATAACGCGGTTTTCTCGAACGCTGCAAACCGCTTCCAAGAAGCTTTCCCTCCCGACGAAGCTACTGGACGGGAACGCTCGATAAGTGTCTGGGATTTCTTTTATCCGAACAACCAGAGCTTGTCGATCCCACGTTTTTTCTCCTTTCTTACGATGAATTCTATTACGAGCCTCTCGAATCGTCCCTTTCTTACGCTCGCCTGCAAAAGTTACGGAGGATGGCACCGAGCTCGCTCGAGATTCTACCGGTAAAAGGAAACACACTCGAACGGAGTCGACGTTTTTCCTTTTTCCCTATTTCTAGTTATCTTTGCTTTCTCGTGTCTCTTTTTTCCTTCCTCTCTCTTTCATCTTTTCTCTATTTCTCTCTCCCCTTCGTTCCCTTTTTTCTCTCTCTCTTTCTCTCATTCTCTCTCCCCCGTCGAGTTTCTCGACTCTTCGACCAGGAGGATCCCCCGTTTGTACGACGCGATTGCCGCGCCTAATAACGCCCAACCCCCCCGTTTGATACGGCGAAATGAGATCCCGAGTTCACGGAAGTGTAACCGAGTTCGATTTGTTTCGTTAGAAGGAGAATATTCCGATATCTCTGTTTCGTATTCCCAGTTACGATACCGCGATTGACTTTATCGCGGCCATTCCGTTGCGGCCGTATATATTTTTATCGACCCCCGGTGACTATTTTAAAACTGGAACACGAAACCGCCGCGATGACAAATTTCCGAATTTATAGCCATTAACCGCCCCCGGCCGGCTATTCGCGGTGCCTTCCTTCCGATCCTGTTGTCCAATTTAACTTTCCCACCGATTTTATACCTTTCGATGCGATCTCGTGCACTTCGTTCCTCCCGACGAGTTCCACGGTCGCGGCGAAGCGTTTTCGCCGGCAAATTTCCAAAGCCGTTCTATTCCATTATCGCGACGTTTCGCCTCGTCGTGCGCCTGTTGTCGCGCGAAACAGGGCGAAGTTTGATCAAGAGTAAATTACTCGCCGCGACTCGAGAAACGAACGCGACCGATCTCGAATACCGGAATATGAAACAGAGCTGAAACGGAATTTTGTAGATCGACTGGAGCGTCGAGCAACCCGGGAAAATAAGGGAGAGGGAGGCGGATAGGTGAAGACGGGGCTGTAAATTGTCACGGGGGTCTCGACGAACGGCGTAGTGGAAAACACTTGTACGTTCTTCGAGTACTGACTGCTGGCACTCCTCGTCACCGCGACGAACAAGATGCTCGTATCTGTCACGTACAAGTAACAATTAAAACTTGAATCTTCGGCTCGAGGGGTCGCTTGTTAACGACGATTCTCCATTTTCGTGTCGAGACGAGATTACCGACGAATTTTTTACCCATCGACTTTTCTCTTTTTTTCTTCTCTTAACGGATAATTGAACGCGACAATGAGAAGAGGGAAAATATTCCGTAGGATTCGAACGACGCTTCTAACGAGTTTCGCTGGGGTACCGCGTTAGGGTTAATTTTTAATCCGCGATCTATCAAAGTATCGTAAATTTAAAACCCGAAGACACGTATTTTAACTGAAAGGCTGCGGTTCGTTATCGAAGATCTATCCAATTGTGGCGTTAATTTCGCACGGCACTACAGCCACGTAACTGCTAGAATAGCATATCGAAGACCGAATTTACTACGGCACAGAACGAGATGTGTACATAAACCGAATATCGATTGACGAGATGAATCGATCCGAGATCTAACCTACGCTCTCGAATCAACATACAAGGTAAGCTAAAATTAGTGGTATCAAATATCAGACAGGTCCTGTGCTCCGAAATGTACTCGAAAATCAGTCGACTGTGTGTGTACCTAACCGACGTTTGACGTAATGGATTTCGCCACAGACGTCTGTCGTGATTGTTCTCGTATGGGATACGACGTTAAACAATATCGTATACTGAATGTACTCGACGTACATATACGCTCGAGGAATTAAGACGACCCCCGTGCCCCCCTGTCACCGGAAGATAATAATTCTCCACGCAGAATAAATCACGAACGAAGCGAATCTTTCAAATTTCCCGCTCATCGGCTAAATCACAGCGGTGATAAAACCGGCAGAGCCTCGGCCGAGTAATTGATCGAGGGTGGAAAAACCGCCTAAATGGGTGTCGGTATAACTGCTAGTTAATACTCGACGGGGTTATATCCTTCGCAAACGTTCAATTGAACGACGTTCAGAGCTCTTTGTCCGCCCGCAGCCGCCATCAAGTGCATCGCGCGCGGATAAATAAACCGCGAACGAACGCGATTATAACGGGGCAGAAATAATGCAGCTTCCTGCGCCCGTCACGCTGGTACAGTAAATCACAACGATCGCGAGCGCGAAATAATGCATCGGGGACGTGAATGGACGTTAGGGGCCGGGGAATCATTCGACAAACGCCGATGCGATGAACAGTTCGATTGAAACCCTCTCTGATGCCCGATTGCCGGCTAGCCTCGCTCCTACTGGCCTATGTCTTTCTCTCGGCTAATGCCATCATCCAAATGTCAGCTTCGTCCGAGTGCATGTCCAAGTATTTAACCGTTCGGGTCCCAAGCAGCGCGATCGCGCTCAACTTTGCTGATGCATGTACTTACGTCACATAGTACCAGCAAGCGCTATTGTTTCCCAAGCAGCGCGATCGCGCTCAACTTTGCTGATGCATGTACTTACGTCACATAGTACCAGCACGTGCTATTGTGACGATTGCGATTTTTCGACATAAAATTAAACAAGCGCTATCGCGCCATTTGGACTTTTTCGCACTCGATTAAGGCAAGCGTTATCGCGCTGTTCAGGCTTTTTCGACTGTGTTCTTCCGAAAGCGTCAAGCGCTGCTTGGGACTCAAACGGTTAACATATTAACCGTTTGAGTGCCACGGGTCTTTATTGTTTCCTAATCGAAAATTGCCAAGCGGCGCGATAACGCTTGTCATATTCCGTGTCCAAAAATGCCGAGCGGCGCGATAGCGCTTCTCATATGCCGTGTCCATCAACCGACCGCGCTATGATTGTCGGCTTCGCAGCTCAGAGCGCTGGCACTTTTGGACACAAAAGAGAAGAAGTGCAATCGCGCCGCTTGGCATTCAAACGGTTAAGTGCCACGCCGGTCCCCAAAGACCAAAGATGAGAAGAAGTGCAATCGCGCCGCTTGGCATTCAAACGGTTAAGTGCCACGCCGGTCCCCAAAGATCAAAGACATTCCGTTCGGGCCCAGCCGTTCCTCAGAGTCTGTCCCAGACTGGGATCAAAAAGTGCTAACTTTTGGTGTTAAATTCTTCGCCATCTTTGGACCTAACGATTTGGAATTCCTGTTATAGCAATTGGTACAGTATCTCCGAGTTTTATGAACACTTTGCCTGACATCGGTGGCACACTTGGCAGCCGAGTCTAGGCCTGAACAGAACGGCAAGCAAAACGGGCTAGGCACTTAACATCGATGTTAAACATCGTTCACAGTCTATAACGATCGACATGGACGATTACGATGCAGCTTATGGAAGATTAAGCTGCAAGACCGTGGAGGGAAAAGGTAGCTTCCTGCTCCGTTAGGCGTGGACGATTAGACTAAGGGTTAACGCATTCCGGCATTCATAATTCAGGATACTTAAGAGTCGATGAGTTAAACTTGGCTGAACCTAATCTCCAACTTCCCGCGGTCATTTTAATTTTCTAACAGCCCTGAGTTATTCACCCCTATTTAAATCTTCGATTAACCGAGGGTAATATATTCAACTTCTCCACTTAGCCGGTAATAATGCTGCAGTATCGTACTTCCTCCACCGTGTACCCGTGGCTTTAACGAGGTTGCCAAGTCCAGGTTCTGCCAGGGAAAACCTTGGCGATGCGTGAGGCCCTTAGCGTGACCATGCTTGAGCACGATTAAGAGAAAGATCGGAAGCGTGTACACGGTGGGAAAAAAGGAAAGAACGTTGAGAACAAACGGAGTGCAGAGAGCGAGTGTCGGGGTAAAGAGTTGTATAGAGTTACGAGAGTTGCACAGAGCTGTATAGCGCTGAGAGTCGTGAGAAACCGAGTAGAATTATCGAAGAAGTAGACTAGGGACGTTTGTGACACGGAGGGCGCCTATAGATACTTAGAAATGTTGCGTTTGTGACACGGAGGGTGCCTATGGGTGCTTAGAAATTTTGCGTTTGTGACACGGAGGGTGTCTATGGGGGTGCTTAGAAATTTTGCGTTTGTGACACGGAGGGCGCCTATGGGCGTTTAGGAATTTTGCGTTTGTGACACGGAGGGCGCCAATGGGCGTTAAGAAATTTTGAATTTGTGACACGGAGGACGCCTAAGGGCGCTTAGAAATTTTGAATTTGTGACACGAAGGTCGCGTATAGGCGCTCAACGTAGTTTGGCTCTCTGACACGGAGAGCGCTTGTTCTCACAAAAATGGCGCACATCGTAACTCAATTCTTACCGTATGGTACGGCCGTTGCGTATCAAAGTCTGCCGTTAAACTTGTATCGTTTAATAATTCGTGGACTTATTGTTACTCCCATAAGATTAACACACCATTAGTTAATCCTACGCTACTAACCCTCTCTGAGCTTCCATTTCTCACTCGAACTACGCCAAAGGACGATAACAAGAACGGGAATCTCGTTGTAAATCTCGTTGCACGAGCTACACCAGACACTCGATTTCGATACGAAGGCGGAGCCCTAATTAAACAGCCATATGGACAAATGGGAGAGATCCAGCAGCTCGATCTCGTGGCGCCATGTCTGAGAAACTCGCGCCACTCGGTGGAGCCTGAAAAGCTCGTAGCAACGAAAACGGATTACAAACGCGGAGAGAACACGTAGCTCTGTACGTTATAATGATCCTCGAAGCAACAACCCCGTCTGTGTTTTTCAGCCGGTATCGCGACTCCGAATGGGACGAAGTCTTGCGTAGGGGCGGCACGAAGTTCAGGGGTGAAATTAGCGGAAAAGCCAGGGCTTGGGACTGGTACGGAGGCAACGCGTTGCGTTCAGCGCAATTAAACGCGACGCAAGGTCCGCGCTGTCGGGTTGTTTCGCGCAATTGTGCTTGGGGTCGCGACGGGGTTACACGGCCGGAATTTATTTTGATTCCACGCGGCGCAAAGTATCCGAGACTTCGTCCACGATGCATGAAAATTTATGATATTCTCGTTCGTTTGTTCGTTCGGCCGTTCACGCGAGAAATTTATTCGATGCGCGTTATTTAAAAACGCGGCTCAACGGCACGGAACGGCACGGCTCTCCTGCGTGTCGGTCATAAAAACAGGGCTGGGGGGAAAAAAAAGATATTAAAATATTATCGCGGATTCGCGTCCGTGTCATCGTATATCTCGGGCAGGAGAAGGCGAGTGGAAGAGCTGCACAGCGATCAGGGAAAATATGGAAATCCGTAATAAATCGCGGAAAAATACGCCGCTTGCTGTTCGATCAGAGAAAACCATATGGGAGTTCTTTATTAGGTGGTTTATGAAATGCAGGATGCCGGAAGTGCATGTACAAGTATCGAATGCGAGTTTACGCGCAACGTACGAGAATTTAATGCTATGTACGCTGGTTAGATTTATGGCCGCCAGTTGGGAAGTGCATTAAAAGCCTTTTACGTTTTAACGAGATCGTATGTGGCACGTATTTACGAAAACGCGCCGCATTTTTATCGAATGCCAAGATGAACGTCACACAGAGAGCAAACGATAACGGGTATTACGATGCGTTTCATTAACACTAGGCTTACGGACGCTATCTGTATACCTATTTCCAAGGACACCTATCAAATTGTCAGGTACAGGAAACCACGTGCCTTTCTTCTTTAACGATTAGTTTAATTTAAAAACAATTATATATTATATTAACAGTCTTAACCCTTAGATTGCGGACGACTTTCTGTCGAAGCGCTTCAGAGGGACTGTGCGTGCTTAACCTCTCGACATACAAATAAAATGCGCATCGAAGCGTCCGTAGAATAGCATTTAATTTGGCTCAACTGTGGACACTCATGCGCAAGCTCAGAAACAGAACGTTTTATTTTCAAATTTAATGCCATGTAAATAAAACAATAAAGTTGATATATAACGTTAATGTACAATAATTAACTAATACTATAAAATAATAATTTAGTAGTTCTGTAAAGTATGATACATCTCGAAACATTTTGGAATATGTAATGCAAGACATGTTTTACACTGCCAAGTTGTTTCACTTCTTATATTATGTTTGATACACGCATGGCATCTGTTTGCAGCATGTTGCTTTTTATTTGTCGCAGGCATATGTTGGGGAAAATGTGCCAAATTTTTTAAACAAAATAGCATCCACGCACGATTGAAACAGGTAAAGAATCTAATATACTGCGTGACGTTCGCCGAAGACAATTCTTGACGTTTCCGAGACGTCAAAGTCTACAATGGCACATGAAATGAATGACGTCTCCCAGACGTCATTGTATGTCAAGGGGTTAAACGCTTACGATCGCAACTAACAAGTTATTATTGCAATGCTTTTGCAGTAGGTTAAATAATAAAAGAACGTTATTTTCAAGCACCAATTATCTATTAAAATCAATAAAAATTTCAATATAACTTAACATAAAAATAAGGAACTAAAGCTAAACAAAAATTAATAGTTTATTTGTGTATGATAAATTTGTTCATATTGTTAATATTGTTGTACTATACTATACTGTTAATACGTCACTAATGATACTCAGAACAGATATACAAACGAATAAACCCGTCCTCGCGTTTATTATTTGTTCCATCGTTTGTCTGTTTTTACTGCCATTGCTAAGAAACACATATATTTGTCTCGCATAAAGTTACATGTAATACTATTACATGGAAGACCGAAAAAATTGATCAACGCGTATATGCGTCCACGGTCCCTGCTGGTCCATAGCGCTCTAAGGGTTAATATAAGTTAATTAAATCTGTTACCATCGTATAATTGGAGCAACCCTTCCGTCAAATTCACGGGTTCCGTAAATCTAGTGTTAAGCATCCTATTATACTTTTATATACAACACTTCGAAATAGTTATTTCTATATTCACGGTAAGAACGCTTCTAGCACTTTCGGTGTATCGCCTCGATACTCTCGATAGAGGAAACACGGGAATAACGGAGAATCGGGGGACCGCGCTGTCGCGAAAATTCACCCCTTATTTCGTTTTGGCAACGAGTGCATTATTTCGGACACGGGATCCTGCTCGTGTCGCGGCGAAGCGACACGGGAATTTTTTCGGCGAAAAATTTGCCGCGACGCGAGCAATGGAAATGTTAAACGAGATCGACGATTTTCGCAGGGGCGGATCGGGGCAACGCGATGCATTACAAACCCGGCAATTTTTCCGCCGCTCTCGATCTCGCGATATCGCGGAATATTCGCGCGCGCCGAAACCGACACGAGTCGTTCCTGTCAAAAAACAGTCGAGGCCAGCTCCGCGTGCAAAACCACTAATAGCGACGCTCTGCCCGTGAGTTTTATTTATTCCAGCCAGCACATCGATCGACAGGAATTAATGCGCCGACATCGCGTGTCACGTCACGCCAGAAAACAGCATCGTCGCGCTGATTCACGGTTCGCGATTCCGTCCAATCCGCCAAATTCTTCGCCAATTCACCGACTACGTTGGTAGTCATATTCTCGTTACGTATCGTTCCCGTTATTCCCTTCTTTCATTTTTGCCCGCGAATAAATTCGAGCAACGAAGCTTTCCGATCTTCAACTTTACACTCTTTTCGCGAATTCTTCGAAAGCGTGATAGTCGAGTTTAATCAGACGAAGAGGATGCGTTTAAAGCTCGCGATCGACCATCGATCGTGCCGGGGTACAAATTTCGCGGACGAACGAACAGACGTGCAACGACGAGAATAAAACAGGGGCTGGAGAATTGTCGGATCTTCCGCGATGGCTGACACACGCGCCCGATGACGGACCCTCGTAAAGAACACGGCGGGAAAAGTTTTAATAAACGCAGTGGAGCAATTCTATCGAACGTTGACGGTACGCCGTCGTGTATATCCGTCGATAATTTAAAAACTTGCAGCCGCAACGGAAGTTGGACTCACCGTTGCGATGAAAGTTTCTTTTATTGCGTCGGAAGAAAACGGCACCCCCGGGGCCCCCGGCGCGGCCTTTGAAAGGGCAGTAAAGGACGCAAATAGGGTGAAAGAAGTTTTCAATGCGCTCTGCGAGGAATTATTGCTATTAAATACTCCTTGCCAGCTAAAGACTTTAAGAATGAAATATCCGGTTGTGTAAACGTAGCGTGCTGATCGAGAAAGTCCCGCTTCAATTTACCCTTCGAGATTCTATTCATTAGGCATCGTCGACCGGATTTAATCCGCCCCGACGCTTCTAGAATCTATTCCTCGATACCTCGCATAGGATTACGACGCAAATCCATACCGTAAGTCGTCGTTGGAGCATCATGCCGGCGAAAATCAAGTAAACACGAGGACGATATCAACGACGCAGACACGCGAAGCACGTCTCCCAATTGAATTTCAGCGATAAAACGGAGGACGAAAAAGGAAAGAGGAGGAAAAAAAAGAAATGGGTAGAAAGATCGAAAGAGCGGGAATCGGCTGGCTTCGATTTTCCATGCAAATATTAGCAGTCGTTACCTGGCCGCTATCGGTTTAATTGGTTTTCTCTACGATCAGCGGGCCGACCGTCGAATTAATTTGTCCGATTCAGACGGAATTAGCACAGGTAAATCCCGTCGTATAACCGCAAATGAATATCGATAGATCTGTTTACCGGATTTTCAGCGATACCCACTCGGCGCCCGTTTATCGAAAAAAGTATCACAGCCCTGTCGAGCTATCGCGACCGCATAGATGCCTCGCGATCCTGCTCTCTTCTTCGAACAACGATCGCGTTTCCGTGACAGTTGCAACATTTAGCTGCATCGTTCCTGAACGTGACCGATAAATTCGCCGTGCCAACAGCGGGTTCCACGACTCTTCGATATTGTGCGGCTGCCACGCGAATTCGACCGCTATTCAGGCAACGATGGCAACGACCATCGAACGGGAAGCATGACTTTAAAATGGGAGTATCGTTTGATTTATCGTAGCCAGCCACTGTCTGTAAATTAAATACGCCCGGGACCACACCCGAGCTAGATCCGGGAGAGTGAGCACACCGGGATAGATCATCCAAGTTCTTCGAGAGCTTCGTGGTCCTCCACGGTAAAACGGATCTCGAAGCTCGGATGAACGTTATATTCTTGGTAGCAATGTTTCGATTGCTATAACTAATGAGTGAAAAGAGAATATACAACGTGTTAAGCCTTGGAATGTCGTCCCGGTATTTCGCTCGGCCCTTTGTTTAGAATAGACCCAGAAGACCGTTAGGGTCTTCTGGCAGCCAGATTCTAATTGCTGTTTTAGTTCAAGTTCCGTGTCCTTTCTATCTTAATTTTCAATACATTTTCAAACAATTCTTTATTTCCCTCGGGTCACCCGACACGAGGCATTCTTTAGCCATTAATGTTAGAAAGCAGGCAACAGCACTTAGGATTTGGCTGACAATAGGCCTGCAAAGAAAGGGACCAGACCATGTGCGATGTCGCGACTTTCGGAGCCATAAAGTAACGGATCCTTCAGGAAGGGTCACGAATGTGCGGGTGACCCACCAGCAACCCCCTTTGAGGGAGAGGCTTCCTCCACCGGCAGACCTGGTCGCGGAAGACGGTCCTCCCTTCTTTGGGGGCATCTGATTCGCGGACCGAGGGCCCATCCTCGGTCCTGTCAACCACCAATGGGAAAACCGATTTCCCTTTGGAAACCATGGGCTCCGAAAGATCGTGCATCGCACAAGTTAGTTAGGTCAGTACCAGTCAGTCAGTCAATAACATTCAAAGAGTTCAGAAAAGTTATCCGAAACTACTACATAAAATACAGTCCACTATAAACAACGTTCCTCAAGAAATTTGATTCGTCATTAACTGTCGCCAATTGAGGACGACCTATTGACGATATACACAACGATTGCAGTAACTGTCAACCAATGCTAGTTGTACAATATGCATAGACATTTCAACCCTTTGCACTCGAGAGGCGACCCTCAGTCACCATGTAATCATATTCTGAAGAACGATGTTAATTAATATATCAAATTTGGATAATGCAATGATACCTGGAATATAGGAGTGAAATAATTCTACATCTTAATTTGCATATGACATTTAATTCACCGTTTCCAAAATATCGTATTACAGCAGAAAATCCTCAAATTATAAGATCCACAAAAATAACGAGAAGGTCCCCGAGTGCAAAGGGTTAAAGTGTGAGTAAGAGTGTGTCGTTTGTATAGTAACGCGAGCGTGGTGTGCGGTAAGAAGGAAAAGTAAAATCCAAAGATAGTATGAACCACTTTCGTTGGCAAGAAATTCACAGACGCTTGTGACAGAACGATTCAGTGTTTCTGTGACAATTGTCTGACGTCGTGTGTACCACGTCGTTGGCGATTCAGCGACAAAAGCATTACGACGTGCGTGACACGTTTTTCCAGCGTTAGTGGTTAAGATCCACGTTCAGAGTATTAACCCTTTGACTGCCACGCCAAAATCACATGTTTCGCTCAAGACGCCACGGGAGTGCACCGCTAAATGTAAAATACGTTGTAATACTTTTGCGATGTTCTAATAAAAATTTTTAATTATTCAATGGGGCACTTTTTATTTCAAAGTATCTTCTAATTAGCGGTTATATTCGAAATGCACTGTCAATTGTCAATTTTCATTCAATGTTGTTCAATGTAGTTTAAGTAGTTCAAGCGCTCTGATCACCAATGACCACCGTGGCAGTCAATGTGTTAATATACATATATAATCAGATAGAGCTTTTCTTCGAATTTTATGTTATAAAATAATTGTTATATTTATGTTAAATCCATATGCATTAAAGCTCTGTTTCAATTATTCATCACCCACGTGGAATCCTAACCTCTAAAAAGTGTTCTCTTTCCAGGACGTAGAAAGAATTGAAATGGAGGATGAAAGGAACCCGCAAAGGTCGGCGAATCTCGCGGGTGCTTCGATCCAGATTGAAGAAGAGTTGCGGAACACCGAAAGGACCATAGGGATGAAACGATTTTCCAGCGAAATTTTAGGTAATCGCGCTGTTTTGCCGTGGAAAATCGGAAATGCTGGCAGGTCTGAGCATTCTTCGAGTTGGTCCGGAAGCACGGACAAAGCGGAGGAACGCTAATCCATGGCGTGCAAGCAGATTTCGTGCGGCATCGGCCGGCACTGGACGAACTTAACGTAAAGTAGATCAAAGAGCGAAGCTTTTGAGCTCGAACATTGTTGGCCGGCCTGTTCTGCGCAAACGTATACGGGTAGTATCGTCTAAATTCTACCGCGATTAGACACACCAGGGTAACGAGAAACAATTCCCTTTGTCGTTTACTGACCCGTTAATAACAACCTAACGAAATATATTAACTAGCGTGCTCGCCGAAAACAATAATTCGTTGCACAGGTTCTCCAAAGGGTTTTCTCCCGCGCTGGCCCTTTATCTGTCGGGTTATTACAGCGATTCGTTGCTCGGAATTTTTATCCCTCCGTCTCGTTTTCGCAGATTCCAGGCTGAAAATGACGCACCGGTTAAACCCGCTTTGACCGATAAATTGAATCGCGCGATGCTTCGTGTTTGTTGGAGGAATGCTGCGAATGTGGAAGACTTGGCGAAAGCACGTATGCCGCGATTCGACCCGTGTCATGTTTCGAAATCCGATTTCAAATAATAATAACAGTTGCATCGGATCGATCCAAGTGCCCGTGTCCGTATAAAATACTGGTGAAATCAAGTTTAGAACGTAATAACGAAGAACGAATATCGCGGTTTATCGCGTTCCCGTCTCTAAATTTTCACCCTTAACCGTATTTGGCAACGTGGCAACCTTTTGTATACCCTGCACTCGTCTGCGCCATTTCTTCCACCACCTCGCGCTCAAAAGCGATTTTTTAAAACAGCGTCCACGGAACGGGGCGCAATCTTGGCCGCGGCTTTTAGGGAAAAGCACGCGGCTACGGCGACGCGGTTCGTTTGAGAAACAGTATGCTCGCTCGAATGCACGGTACCGAAGGGAAGTTATTTAAATAAAGCTTTAATGCCACGAAACGTCGGCCAGAGTGCGAAGGATAAAGTTTGCGCCGAAAAAGTTGTCGAAGTTTCCGGGTGCGGCGTTGGGACGGGGTGAATCTGCAAATATAAAATGGTTCCCTTCACGGCGGACGAAAGTTAACCCTCATCCCCCCGGGCCAAGAAGTAACGCTGTAAACCGATTTTTCTCCTCCGAATTCGAAGTTCCCCGAGAAGAAAAGGCGGAAGCAATCCAGCCGAGTTTTCGCGATTCGTTTAGCCGTAACGCGTACTCACGCGTGGGGATTTCTCCATGCGATTGCGGGAACACGGGTAAATAAGGGAAGGTCGAGGGAAAGGTAGCCTTCGCTTTCCCTTCGCTTAACAATGCTCGTAACAATCGAATCGAGTCGATTTCATTTGGCGAAAACTCGCGATTGGCGCTCGTAAATTTTCAGCTGCGCCATTTCAGAGGGACGAGGCATTTTCTTTTGATCCAGACCTCACCAAATTTCCGTTGCGCCAGAAAAATCTTTGGCAAACGATACTGACAATAAGCTAAGAGCCACGTACCAAAGTTGAAATATAAGTTATAAGCTAGTTATAAGACAGTTATAAATTAATTATAGGTTATATATAAATCACTGATAAATTTGAGATATTTCCTAACCTATCGTAAATTTCCAAAATGGCCTTTAAATTTATTTGTATTTTTATTCGTATTATTATCTGTATTTTTTTTTCTCAGATTCTTATATATTTCCTCCATTGCACCTAGTACTGGGACCACGCGTAACTACTGCACTGGCTAGATTAGAAAATCAATTAGTGACAGCGTGGTGGTAAAACCTGGTACACACGTTGTATGCGAATATTTTCAGGATCTAATCGAATTGAAAATTACTTCGACAATTCTGTTGCACGGTTTCTATTCAGAAAACCCTTTAGAATACGACACCGTGTAGAAAATTCGTGTCAAATAAAGAACCCTTTGTGAAAATGCAAGAATATCGCGTAGAAGATACGTTTGGTAGCTTATTGTTCAATTTTGACAATGATAAACTCGAGACGCTCTCACCTAGCTATTAAAATAAAAATAAACTTCATAAAGTTCCTACTTTTTGTTCGACTTTTACGTAATTTTTAATTTTACGTTGCTTTTAATTTTGTTTTATTTTACGTAATACTTCATCACAGCCAAAAATCGTGGCAAAATTCGGCTCCCTGAAGATCATTTAGTCGAAACGAGTGCTCCTTTTTCTCGTCTAGCTCCATTCTCAGTTCGGCGATGATCTACTGTACATTTCTTTGCATCGAAGCTCCCTTCCCTAATCGTGTCCGATAGAAACCGGGCAGAAGAAGAGATTCCGACATGAAAGGGGTCTCAATTATTTTACTTCTTGGTAGGACGCGTCGGTCAGCCATTCATGGGTCCCGCGGCAAGCAAGTATATACGGTACACAAGCAGCTTCTTTCGCCTCCACCTCCTACGTTTTCTTCTCAAGCCTTTTCTCCTGCCTAGCCTTTATATTCCCGCCGGAAGGAAAAAAGCCGGCTACCTTTGCAACGAGCGCGCAGACTTTTAAGCCTTCACGAGCCTCGACACAGAACCGTTTAGTCGTTTCTACCTGATAGCCGGCTCACGGATGGAACGTAATAAAAGTACGAGTCGACGCGGTGCCGCTGGATGCAGCTGCATCGCGAAAAGAAATTCCTTCCGGTCGTTTTAATTCGCGTAAGCGCACCCCCATCGCCCGTTCCTTCTATCCTCCGCACACCCCGAGCAACCCTCTCTCGCCGGCGCTCTCTCTCTATTTTCACCCGGTCGACGTTTCACGCTTCAAACACCGTCGCGCGGCCATCGCGATTACGTAACGAGTTCGTTTGCGCGCGTTTTCGGGACGCGGAAATTATCATCGCTGTTGCTATCGCGGTTATCACGAGTGGCACACGAGTTTTCGCTCGACAAAGCGCGACGACCCGCTCCGAATCCAGTCGTACGCCACCTCAACCGTGACTGTCGTCTCGTTTAATTAACGAACTGTCGCGGAGTTCGGTCGTAAGGTGGTCCAAGTTAAACGGAAGTTCGGACCGAGCTCGTGGGAACGGGCCAAGATGTGGACGAGTATGAAATTGCGTTTACGGACGGGAGGTGTTTGTCCGGGTCTTCTTATAGCACACTCCGCTCCGTGTTTTACGTGGGATACCTTTTCCCTAGGGCATGTTTACGTTTGCTGCAAGTTCGCGAGAGGGATCAAGACGAGTGTTTTGATCGGGTATATAGATCGTAAAAGAGACGAGGGACGGCAGATCAATTTTTCGACCAGTAGGGATTTTATTTCCATCTACCATCGTCCATCGAGATCTCGAGTGGTCATGTACTTATATACATGCTCCTCTCTCGTATGGTAATCTCGAGGCTTCTGTTATTCCGTGTTGCGGTCTCAGGACCGCACGATCCAAGTTAAGTGGAGGACTGTTCGTGTCCTTATTGCCAGCGTCCCTGTATTCGTATTCACTCGTTATCACCTAGTTACCACTTGGGTGAACCTTAGCGATGATCTATAAATCGCCCATAAGACGATAGGCATAAAGATGCAAATTATTTAAACATTCACCACTATAGAAAGACGTCGAAGCACACCCCCAATATTATTCGCAATTAATAGCAAGACAACTTACATTACACTCCCCACTTACATTTCACATCGACCAATCAGTAAATATACAAAACTCACAAAACCATGGAGATAGCAGTCACGAGATAGTTCTCCAAAAAATCCCAAAAAGACAAGACAAGCCTCATGACCAGACCATCAATGAACACCCACGAGAATCAACTCAGTACGAGATACAATCACACATGGATCCCCACGTGGAGGTTTTGGTTTTTAGGTGATGCGATCTTCACGTGTTTGGTGGTTCCTACTGATGGTCTAGGTGCTCCTATGGTGTTGGCCGTTGTTATATGCTAGGGGTAGGACCAAAGGAAGAGGAAGGGATGAGCGTTTCGTCTCTGACCTGTTAGTGGACTCGTCAGTAAGACATTCTAGCAGACCCTGTCTTAGATACGGGGACACTTAGGTGACATAGGAACTTCGGGAGGGGAGGATTCACCGAGGACTTTCTCGCAAGTCCTCGAACCTCCTCCAACTAGGAATCCATCTATTGACGAGGATGAGAACGTTGGTTACTACACTCCTAACCAAGTCCTAGCTCTATTAATGTAAAGTAGACCGCATTCCTACTCAGCAATATTGTCGCATCCATGTAAACGGGCCAAACAACCCCGTGCAACTCCCACTGTGAAAATTGCAGTGTTCGGGATCCAACACTTAGCGTATCTCTAGCTCTCGGACCTAGAATCCCCGTTAATAAACAGTCGAATCTAATTCTCGTTTGTCCCCTGCTTTTCTCTACTCTCGGTCCCGTCTTAAAAGAACAGAGGGTCAAACGAAATCGCATTCGACGAGGTTAATTAAGTTCCATCGGTCTCAATTAGATTATTTAAATACCCTTCGACGTCCATGCGATCTTGGAACGATTCACAATGTCCTTTGATTCGTGCGCGTTTCTAATTGCCCCATTGCCACAGGGAGCACGATGTTTACGCTTAGTTTTCTCGATGCATCGCAACTCGCGGAGAACAACACGAGCAGCTTCGTCGTTCATAAACAGAATGTATTTTTCCAACTGGAGTTTATTATTTGTTCGGAGCACAGGCATCGCGGCTGGTTCCACGTCGCGAATGGAATGCTGCGAATTACATTCGCGTGGAATTCCATGTTTATTCGTAGACACAGAAGCGCAACGAAATTTAGAAGATGCCCGCGAGATCCCTGCTTCGTTACCTTCGTTACTTCTGCAACTACGGTTCGGCAACTCCGACCGAACTCCTCGTTACGGTGTATGCTCGAGTCGTTACATTTGTATCTTATTCCAACAATTCCGCGAGAAATCAATAACGGTAGAACGTTTCCGTCTGTTTGGCAACTATCGAAATATAATCCCGAAGCTTCCGTCCATGGAAGTCGTAAGAGGGATGCGATTCCCCGAGTACCAATTTAAAAGTAAATAGCCGAGTTTCCAACATTTATCCCGGGGAAAAAATACACGAGGAGGTAGCAAGCATAAAAGTCCTCCTAGAAATTAAATCGCGGAAGGTTGACGGTGCAGGAAGAAGGGGTACCGAGAAAGTTGCCAAACGGGCGGAAGTCATCCGCGCAAGTTTCCATGGGAGCTTAATAAAACGTAAACCTATGCGACGCGTGGAAGATAATACATTCGAGGGAGGCAAAAATGAACAAGTCGAGCTGGTGGACTGTTTCGGTTAATTACCGTATGCTCGTGCACCAACGGCCCAGTCCTCGAACACACAGAGGAAGGGGTGTCGGGATTACACACCCTGGTGGCAACTGCGATACCGCACTTTCCAATTTGCGCGAAATTCCTGCGTGCGAAATTGTAGACGCGTTCGTTCCGACCACTCCATATTGAATTAGGTCACGTCCATCGCCGGAAATTATATTCGACTGCAACTTCCGTGTAATCAGTGAGCCGGGAAAACTGCGAGCCAGGCGAGATCAACGTCCGGCCGTGGTGGCCATTTGTCTCGTGAATCATTGAAACTCCAAATTGCTACGACTCTTTCTTTCTTTCCCTTTAATCCACTGCTCTCTCGATTATATATCGAGTGATCGTTCGCGAATTCTTCGGGGTATATATAGATAACGGGTGCCCACGAATCGATGGAGGGAAAAATATTTTATTCTTCCTCGGAAGCGCAACTTCTTAATTAAGAATCGCCATGGAAGCACGACGCGAAGGTACTACGTATCCTTAAATATAACTCTGGTCTAAATGCACCCGCTGGCAAACGAGAGCTAAAAGTTTCTTAAAGCAGCCAGTATCCAACAGCGAGCAGCGGGAATGCAACTTTGCACTTGGTCCGCCATTTTTGGGACCCATCGTCGAGCTAAGTAATAATCCGCGTCATCAGCCCGGTGTCTCATAACGAAACTTGAATTTTATACACTGTCGGCTTAGAAACCTTGTTCGCAATTTCTCCTATTCTGCAGAAATTTCTCCCATTTGCGAGAATACGCGTACTCCTCTGAAGACGAATCGATTTCACGCGCGAGTCCGTCCGCGAAGCTTCCTCGACCCTCGTTCATTCCAGGTTCATCCTGACCGAACGGCTTTCGGCAAAGCCGCTGTCAAATTGATTATACTCTTCGCCTGAGCGAGAGGGCGGAGAGAAGGAAGCTAGAGACAAGTATGACTCGCGGGGGCAGAGGCACGTTGGCATCGAGGAAAGTTGTCGGTAGCCTCATTGACGTCGACGGAGTTCCCGTCGGGCTTTTCTTCCTCAAAGTGCTCCCCGCCGGCTTGCTTTCACAGATTGCCAGCAGGAAAAACTGCTGGTCGGCCGAGCCTTACCTCGTTATAAGCTTCCTCGATAACGTCCCGCGGGACGTGTTGGATCCCCGCTATCCACCTTCCTTTCCTTTTTCTTCTCTCTTTTCCCCAGTTCGTTCCCTCCATCGTGTATTTTCAGAGGCCTGCACGCGAATGTTTTGACAGCCAGCTCGCGCTGTGCCTTGGTCGGTTGGTTTTTATTCGCCAGCGCGGAGTCCCGCGCCGAGGCGAATAGGTGCAGAACAAACATTTTAAAAAGAGAAATTTCTACTACCGACCATGTGTCGTTCGACTCCGAGTTCGACTTCGAGTTCCACTCCCCAACCTGGACCACGTTCCACGCTCCAACGACTTTTATAATGAAACACGACCAACGTGGGGATTCAACGTTCGCTTGTAATGCATCCACGGTTTTTCGCGTAAACTCATCTACCCTCGAAGAGATTCGAGATTAGATCTGTGGGGTTGCGAGCAGTGAAGGAGAAGTGAAGCTTGGACGTTTAGGACGACGTCTGGAGTATATGGACAGATGGGTGACTGCGTGCAAGGATTGTACGGATGAGATATTTATGACTGGGTCGAGTGCAAGCAATGAACGAAAGTCTAGGAATGCGTCCGAGTGTGGAAGTACCTGGCCCATAAAGATGACGTTGCGTGGGAAATGAGTGATCGACGAAAAGAAGTTATGTATGAAAAGAGAGAGTGTTAGACTTAAAATAGGGTTGCAAGGACGCCCTTGCAGAAGGCAGAAGGCAGAAAGTGTATAGTTGAGACGTAGTAAACAGAAAATTTGAAAGTGGTTTGAAAGTTAGAATCGAGAGAAATTTAGTGTAATATTTCAGTTGAATAAACCTGTTTTGTTATTTAAAACGAGTTGTTTATTAGACGCGTAGATCTCTGTCTGCACAGGATTAATTTAGCACACAATCCTACAGATACGAAGAAAAATTCGCGGTCTTACGTTTATTACGATTAAACAGGACACCCTATTGTGGGCAATTTTCACCGCTGCCCATTGTCTTTCTTTGAAAGTCTTACTCTTTAATGCTTCGCTAAGGACTCTGCCTGTGTCAAGGGACCTGTTTCTCTGCTTTTGCAATTGCCAACTGGCTGATATGATTCGACGATTAGGATTTTGTTGACCTACGTTTCACACCTCCCCGTAGAGACCACGCAACCTAACTTTGCTACCAAAAATAGTCTTTCATTACGATATCTTTTTTTCAAGAAAATTCCTTTTTGCCAAAAATGTCACGCAGGTCTTTAATCGGTTTATAATTTGTTTTCTCTAAAATAAGAAATCCCGAAATGGTATTCTAGAATATCTCGTTCGCCGTTTTCCTTCAGCTCTGTTTCATCCGGTTCGTTGGCTCGGCGAGATAAATCTTGGAATCGAAAATTGAAACAGGTAAAAACCACGCATTACCGGTTGGAAAACATTTACCTTTGCCCTGCAGCAGGATGCGGGAGCACGTCGCTGGAGGGAGCGGAATGCTCGGTACAAAGCAATCGCTTTAACAACAAACCAAACCGTCCGGGTGAAACAGTCGTTACACGCGAAGATTCAGGATTTCCACGAAACTATCGATGCGGAATCTTTTGCAGTTTCATTTTTGCCCGCTAATTGTCCCCGCCGCGGATGTGTTCGGCCGCGTAACAAGCGCGCGTGGAGCGTGTGGGAAGAAGGGAAGCCGCGAAATGGAACGACTGCAAAAGCTCGTTCCGCCGGAATATAGGCTGCATATACCGTGGCGGATTTCTGTGCGACCAAAGGGCATTGGGAACTCATTTTCCAGCGCAAACAACGTGGCCCCAGCGGATTCCTACCGAGGCACCCAGCCGCCGCTATACACGATTTATTCTCATTTGCATACACCGTTCCTGTATCGGTATAGTCACTGGCCCGACTATGCGCTATCTTCGTCGAGGGGGGAAAAAAGAATCGAGATATTCGGGTTTCTGCTCGTTTTATCCCCATTGCACAGTCTCGTTCTCTCGTGTTCCTTTTTGTTCCAACTTTTCACGCCTCACTTCTATCCGGATATTCGGATACGAAGTTGCAGGAGTAGAGAGTGGGATAGCGGAGACGGTGATAGCCTGTGACTCTCAGGGGTTAGTTAATTTCGATCGAATCGTAGTGAGGTGTATTTAACGCGAAATATAACTCCTCGTCTAACGAAATTTGCGATTCCTTTCAAACGTCCTGGGTGGTTCGTCCGAATTTTATCAAATGGGAGAAGGTCAGACTAGGTTTACGTCCTCTCACGAACGTAAACTAGTAAATCGCGATTTTTGCAAGAGTTTATTTACAGATATTACAAGATTAACACGTTGGCTGTCGCGCGAATTTTACGTGACTTGCCCAAGGCGCCAACATGAATTTTTCATTATGCGATGCATATTATGTTGAAATATTATTTACAGCAGATAAGTTTAGTTGCATAAACTTGTTTTATGCATTTTTCGCGGCATTAATTTCTTCAAAGCATTACAGAAACAATGGTATTATTGAGAAATTTGTAAGTATCAATGTTTACCCTAATTATGTATTTTAACTATTGGTTGCGTCGCCGGTCACCGGTGGCCCCTACGGCGCTGTAGCCAAGTTGAGTGCCGGTCACCGGTGACCCCCACGGCAGCCAACGTGTTAAATATTGTAGGAAAGGAATAGGTACGGCCCTGAAAGAATGTCAAAAGTATTTGGGCTTAGAACGAAAGTGACCGCGTGCAAGATGATCGAATGTAAGGGATGTTTATGACAGAGCTGAATGCAAGCAAAGAGTGTGTATCGACCAACATTCTCGCCCTCGCCACTAGATGGATTCCGTCTTCGAGGACTTCCCGCAGGTCCTCGGAAAACTCCCAGTTCCTATATATATAACTTCCCGTCTCTTGCAAGCAAAGAGTGTGTATCGACCAACATTCTCGCCCTCGCCACTAGATGGATTCCGTCTTCGGGGACTTCCCGCAGGTCCTCGGAAAACTCCCAGTTCCTATATATATAACTTCCCGTCTTTCCAATAGTATCCCCAGTGTCTAAGGCAAGGGCCTGCTAAGCAAGCCTTACCGATGAGTCCCCTAGCAGGCCCGGGACGAAACGCATCTCTTCCTTTTCCTACCGTCCCTTCTAGCTACCTACCACCGAGGATACCTGCGACGAGCCGACCTCAAACGATGGTGGGTGAGGACCCCCACAAGTGAAAGCCTAGGAATGCGTCTAAGTGTTTAGGAGACGTGACCGACCGATTGAGAAAGAGAGAATAGGTATAAGAGAAGACAGAGTGCAAGGACGTGGAAGAGTCAGACTAAGGATCAGAGAGTGTCAGAGAGTATGAAAATGTGTCAGAGTGTTTTAAAGTTAGTCAGAGTGTCGAGAGATAGCCGAGAGTTATTAGCGAGTGGAATAAGTTTTAGTTTAAAATAAATCATTCCTATATTTACGTCACTGCTTGTTCTGTTGCCTACCCAACATTCCTACAATATTATAGGGTGGCGAGTGGCGAAGGACTCTATCTAGAGAATAATAAACAGTGACATCGGCTTCGACTTAGGCGTTTAGTACGATATCTGGAGTGCCTGCGAACGGATGACATACTTATGACTGGGTCAAGTGATTGAGAGACAAAGCCTGTGTATGGAAAGAGAGAGTTTTGACTTTAAGTAAGGGTGCAAGGGCGTGTGTACGATATCTGGAGTGCCTGCGAACGGATGACATACTTATGACTGGGTCAAGTGATTGAGAGAGGAAGCCTGTCTATGGAAAGAGAGACACAGCAGATTGTGTGTAGTCGAGACGTAGAGAATAGAAGATCGTGTGTTTGAGAGTTAGAATTGAGAGGAACTTAGTGTAATATGTTAATTAAATAAACCAGTTTTATTATTAAAAGAGAGTTGATGTTCATTAGACGCGCAGATCTCGGTCTGCATAGGATTAATCTAGCTAGAAATCCTACAATATGTTTACAGAATCGGTATACTTTTTGAATGTCTCTGCTCTCCTGTTGTCGTGTGTTGCTATTGTTGGTTGTCGAGACGTGTAAATAGTGGTTGTATTTCTTCCTATTGGCGACAAGTTGGTTAGTGGGGTGTATATGGAGTTCGGAGGTTGCTGGTGGAAGTGGAAGTTTAAACAAATTGTTAATTTGTTTTTCGGTCTTTGAGAAATTTTAATCTTTTTATAGAGGGTTCACTCGGATGGTCTTTTAGGAGGTCCAGGTGTACGCGAGTCGTGGGATGCTGATCGTAAAGGAGTAAACCGTCGTTCCCTCGACTAGAGTTTTCTGTCCTTGAGGCTGAATATGGAAAATAGGGATACGAGGTACGAGTCTTTCAAAAGAGGCGAAGGTTTAAATATATTCGGCTAATTGTCTGTTAGCTTATGGAAGGTTTGCGATTTTTTATCGAGGATTAGATCGAGGCTGATGGTTGGGGTGGTGCCAGGATCCGCGAGTTTGAGGATGATTGCAGGGAATGAACACTGGCCGGCGACGTGACGAAAGTAGAAAGGAGAAAGGTAGACGAATGAGGCGCGAAACATATTCATAGACAGGATTTTTCGAAGAAAGGACTCGGTTGGAACTGCAGGAAACGGCGCCGGCTGGGTGAACACGTAGACCGCCCGGTAACTACTTCCTGCCTCTTTGAAACATGTCCTTCTCTCGTTAGCCATTCGACTCGGACTCCCCTTTTCTTCCCGGCTTCCGGCCGTACAGTTCGTTAGGCAATTCCTATTTTGTCCCGTGTCCAATTTCCACCGCGGAATTTTCGGCGCCGTTAGATTCTTTTTTCCTTTCGCCCCCTCTCGCGAAAATTTCGTGCGTTGTCGCGAAAAAATTTCCAGCCCGCAATCTTCCGTCTCGTTAGCCCCGCGATGACCAAAATTTATTTAGCAGAGAAAAAAGAGGGCGGCCTGTCGCTCGTCCGGGTAACGATCGTTGGTGGGGAAAAAGGAGAGAAAAGGAAGAGAAGGGAAACGAAAAACAGCAAAGCCCAACGAACGCAACGAAAAATTAACACGTCCGCGCGCTGCGAAACGGTCTCCTAATTTGTAACAGCACAGCATTACAGGGTAACGTTGCGCTTTTGATAAAGGCGTTTGGTTTTTATCAGGGCCCTTTCACGCGCTCCAGTTTGCAAGACAAAGCCTCAAAAGTGTCCTGTGTAGACGGAGAGAACCTAACCACACGAGTGACTGATTCCTTTTGCGTCGTTTCGAGGACCTAGACAACTCTGACAACGGAAGGTGTCACACGAATACATTTATTCCCCCCTTTTCCTTCGTCGATAAGTACGAAAAGATCCTCGTTCAAACTCCCCCCTAACGATTCGCTGTAATTCACAAATACGCGAGCCCTTGGGAATTATCTCGTATCCTTCGTAAAAACTCGAGGTCGGGTCTCAACAACCCTGAAAGCGCAAACATTTGCTCTTTCGCGTCTTTGACTTTCCGCGCGGTTACTCCGTCGAGACAAATCGAGATCGATGAACCCAGAAACACGCGCAGCGACGTCGCAAGAATCTACCCCGTCGACAAGCCGAAAACTCTACCCACTTTTCGCAACCCTTCCCGGCGACATTTCGACGATCCTTCGCGCAAGTTCAAGATTAACGAGCTAAAGCAGCTTTCCGTAATGCAGCTCGCTCGCCGGCAAAACACGCGGTTTGTTTTGTTCGCGCAACTTCTGACCAATGAAACGTCCGCGCAAACTTCGTTAAATCGATAATGGGGTCTTTTTTCCAGCCTCTTCGGGGTCGTCGCGAGCGCTGGAATATATTCGCGAGAGGACAACGTTAGAACGAGAGCATGGCAGGGTTGGTTGGCAAGCGGAAGCACAAGGAAAGTTCGTGGTTCACGCGTGCGACAGGTCGACTTAGCGGACAAACGGACGACGTTGTTATCGACTGCTTTGTCCGTGATGCACGCGAGTCGCGACGCGAAACTTGCCCGATATTTCACGATCCCCGCGACGTCGACAATGGCCACCGCCATTTTTCAATTACCCTCGTCGGCTCGACGTTCGCAGAAATTCCGACGTAAACAGCTGCACTCGCGCGATCGACCCGCGATCACGGCGTCCCATCCACCTGCAGACGCGTTCGCGGCACCATTCATAAATTCCCGACTATTTCGCGAGTATTCGCGGAATTCGGCTTCCCGTTTCTTCCGCCCGGCGCGGAAGTTGCGAAGCTATGTCGACGATGAACGCGCCACCTGCCGCTGCGCCGCGATTCGCGGATTGTTTCGCGCTCGTGAACGCTTCCGCGACTTTTACGACCCGCGTGTTCGAAGCGGTGTGTGGCTGATGGGATTAATCGAGTCGGAAAGATGGATAGGAGTAGAGGAGGATGAAATTTAACGTTCCGTTCGTATTTTTCACCGAATTTTGTTCCTTCCGGTCCAAAGAGCCGCGAAGCTCAGCTGGGGGACGGGGGGCATCGAGGCTTTCGTTTCGCCGATACCTTCCGTTCGAAATGGATCTTTTAACGAATTTTTCGTGTCAATCAAACGGAGACAAAGCGTACGAGCGAATACAGATCGTGGGGTAAAGTATAATACTAAGTACGGGCCATCGCTGAGTGCACAGGTCGCCGAGAGTTTGCGAGGGTTGTTAGTCGTTGCGAGTGGACCCAGTCAAAGAATCCAGAACTGAGAAGACTATAACAAGGAAGAGTGGAAGTGATGCATCACGATCACTATAACTCTCGAATCGAATTCCACGGGGTTGTAAAGCCCCAATGCTGACGCGACAGGGTTAACAACGCGGTCTTAAGTCATCTTAATGCAAACTCTAGTCGCCTAGGTTTTCCTTTCCCGATTAGGGTTCTAAACTTATTGCGAATCGGCTCATATCGATTGCAACGCTATTTGCGAAGGGAATTAGAGTTCTCGCTTGAGTTTAGTTCGCTTGTCAGTGACGTTTGTGTCAATGTGTGTCTGTGCTTTTATAAATTTGAGAGCATGCGATCGGTTGGTGCGAAGCGTGGGTGTTGGACGCGTGTTTTCCTATTGGTTGTGTACTAGTTTCGACGTTTTTCGATGCTAGGAAATGCCTAAATAAATTCGGACCCCTGTGCGAATATCGCCTATCGGTATTTATCTTCCAGTTGACACGAGTATCCGCAAATGACCGGTAATAAACAAATTGTACTTACTTGATTCACTTGGTACACGAGTTTTATCGAACAACTGACACACTAAAGTAAAAGCGTAGGTAACTGTACGACCGATATCACGGAGCACGTGCGACTGACTGAATGTCACGGTTACCCGAGCACGTAGGCACCTTGGGCCTTTGTTTATTTCTTTCTTTGGCCCCACCGAAGCGATTCAGACCTACGAGGCACTTCGCTCGCTGTCGACTGGCATAATTGAATATAAACAAAGACTCGTGAACAAAGATACTAAAGTCGCTACGAAATAAACCAACTTCCAACTCGACTGAGAAAGTTCTGTCTTAGGACCGAATAAGGAGATTGTCACTCCTGATGGACATTTCGGGTGAGCCAAAATGGCGACGGACAAAGTCAATCCGTTAATAGGGATATAAGAGTTTCCCTCTTCCAGTTCGATTTATTAAACAAATTTTCTCGACGCACTTGTGATAAACCCCTCCGATTCTACCCCCATTCTTTACCTCCCCTACCCGAAACTATCTAACCTCCTGCATAGTTATTTGGTGTCATACCCAAAAATAGACTTCTTATCCCAAAATTTAACCCTCTTTACACACGCTTCATTCCGATTTCCCACGCTGTCAGACATCTTATCACAGAACCAACCCTCTTCATAAACATCCTATCTCGATTTCCCAATTATCCTATTTTAAACCTAATCTCGAACACTACCTCCATTTCCCACGCCACATTTAAAACCAGAAGTATCACGAAAACCACTTATCACCAATAATCATAAATATCCTTTCCCACTCTCTGGTACCAACCCCCATAAAATTCATGTATAAAAGCCGACCAAGTTAGATAAAATAAACCAGTCTCAATCTTTCGGAGTTTCGTTCAACCTTTATTCGCGAGTTGTATATGTCACTACGGTACATTATAATTGCGCTATTGGTAAAGACCTATTGATACTAAGGTACAATAGATACGAACCCTTAAATATCTCGACACTTTATCGTCATCGGGAGTTGTTTAACTCAAACCACCTTTCCCGTGACACACTCCTCGATTTCTTGACACCCTGAACTCTGTGAAATTATAAACTTCTCGGTGGATGTTAACGAGGGGATTCTAGAGAAACGGGGAAAATTTGTTGAAAACGCTGTTACGTTGGATAAAACTAAACCGCGAATGGGCCAAACCCCGGAACAATCGATCCCGTATGTATAGACAATCGCGATATACGAGGGTGGCCGATATAAACGCGAGGAACGGCGAACGACTCGGGGCCGGCGTGGAGTTTCATTTCGGGAAATTCAATAATCGGTTACATCGCCAATAACTGCGAGTCGTTCGGTTTTATAACGCCCCGCGTCTACCAATCATCGCGAGTGCTTCGGTCTTATATACGACACCTGCAAGAAGCCACACGTTGCTCGTTATTTACTCGGGCGTTCGCCCCTCGTTCGTTTCGACGTTCGTGATGTGTTTCCGAAGAAACCTATAAAATGCTCCCGATTAAATGGCAGAACGTCCTCGATCGTGCGGGATTGTGCAGCTACGATATCGACGTTGATATATATATATATCGTTAATTAGTGCGAGTGAGGCGACAGTCTACTTTTCGAATAAATTAATATTCCAAGTGGGGTAGAATATTAATTAATTTAAGATACCGATTTAATAAGAAGCTTACCGTGGATACGGAAAGTCTGTACAGCATCGCACAGGGAACATTCTCCCTAAGCTAGTTTAGAAATTTTTTTAAATTCCCTGATTTTAGAATATATTATACAATACATCGTATACGACTCCGTATCGATAGAGGAGACTCGATGTCAAATTGACTCCTTATCTCTAGTAACGACATGACGTCAATTTGACAGTATATACAGGGTTACATGTTATATGTAAATAATATATTACTTATATTAATAAGTCCCCAAAAAATGTATACACACTTTGCGTGATTATTTTAAATGGGTTGTACTTAGAAAAGAAAGAATAAATTAGAAAGAATAAGGTATCGTAAGATACCAAAAGAAATCGCGAATCGGCTATTGCCAACAAAAACAAATTGTAAAGCGATCGATATCTTCCAGAAGCAAATGGAAAAGTTATTCTATATAACAAAATTAAGTTGCGTGGCTCCCCTATGGGGAGGTGAAGCGTAGGTTAAGGAAAGCATAAAAGCGTGGTCCTTGATAAACAAAACAGAGTCCTTAGAAATCGGTTGTGACCAGCACAAGCGTGATTCGTTTCTTGTTGGAAAGAGAGTTTTAAAAGAGTGCATCTTTGTATGTTTTCGTTTCGTTATCTTGGTGTTCTTTTCCTAAGTTAAATCAGTCTACGAGTTTGAGTTTGTGTTATCGTGTTCCTGTTCTTTCGATAATTTTTAGTGTCTCAAGACCAGTATTCGCCATCCTATAGTATCGGTGGTAGCAATGTTTCGATTAGTATTAAGGACGAGTGAATGAGAGAGAACCGACAAAGGGTGGACATTTGGAAGAGTGAGAAAGAGTGACCATGAGTGTTAATTGTTTCATAGAGTAAACGTGGTGTATGCTGTGAGTGTGGTGTATACAATAAGACAAAGAATAAAAATAAAATCCAAAGATAGCATTAAGATCTGTGGTAATGGTTACATAGATTTTTAAGTATATATGTGTTGGAATGAATGGAACAAGTATGCATGGGAAGGAAATATCTAATGAATTCAGGTTATTATGATAAATGAGTATGCGTGTAATGAAGCGTGTATACGGTTTTTTGAGACACCCTGTATTCTAAGAATTTAAAGGTATTGTACATATTTTACAATT
Organism: Eufriesea mexicana; assembly: GCF_001483705.2. Taxonomy (NCBI): domain Eukaryota; kingdom Metazoa; phylum Arthropoda; class Insecta; order Hymenoptera; family Apidae; genus Eufriesea; species Eufriesea mexicana. The sequence continues at coordinate 398,023 of NW_016908754.1, read as the reverse complement.
ATAAATCAAAAATCTCAATAATTAGTAAAATAGTAGTGACAAGGAGTCAATCTGATATATGTCACTACTAGCGTCAAGAGTTAATTTGACGAACTTCACCACTCTAAGTTTAATCCTATGGGTATATCCCTATGGAGCAGAATTTTCTCTCGAAGGTGGAGTAATATTACTGGCTGTGTTGCCGAAGGTGTGACGACGATGATTCGTTGCAAGTGGAAAATTACGAGGTGTCTGGTTCTTGCTTTCACCCTAGCATCGATTGAAACGAAAGTGACTCCGAAGAGACTACTTACAGGCCATGTGCAATACACAGGATATTGCAAAACTCGAAGTTATTTTCGAAGTTATAGGACGGAGACAATTTCTTCCAACTTTGCAACATATTCGAAGATAATCATTGGAAGAAAATCCATAGAAAGTTTCCAAATTTTTCCTCCGGTCCCCTCTGTTTTCCAGCAATGCATATGCGGACAGAAATTAATATTTTCGCAACGATATCCGCGGAATTTTTGCCTTACGCTACGAAAAGCACGAAAACCCTGTGTATTACGAGTTCGAAGCTCGGTAGTCGAGTGTTTGGAATCCAAATAAGAAACACGAATCGCGTCTATAGCGCACGTGCACATACCGCATCGAATCGCAAGGTACTTCCGAACTTAGTAATTCCGGGGACCCCGAGTTCCGGTGTCGTACTCGTGTTTCGTCACTGCCGCGCTTATGCACACATCGACGAGCATACAGTGCAGCTCAAAAGTCTCGTTTGGACCAAACAGCTCTTGTAATAGGAACGATAAAGATATTTTTGGAATACGCTTCCTTCGTTTCGAATACGGTTAAAATTGCCCGCAAACGTCGCGGTAAACACAGCCATTTCTCAAATTTTAGGTCACGTATGGGCGATTTGGAACCGGTAGAACGAAGAAACTGAGAGAAACACGAAGAAAATTCATTAACGCTATCGACCTATAATACACCTACATATCATAACGATTAAAGTGGTGAGACAAAAATAAATTCTATCTACAAAGCTTCTAGCTCGATGAACATTAATATTAGTCTCACCAAAAATAGCCGCATATTTCCAATAACTATAAAAACAGAAAATTTTAGACTATTTTGACCAGTCTGGTATCAGAAATTAGCGCCACGAAATCAACCAACAGAAGGTTGCATATGGAATCACACGAGATTAATTAAAATTTAAATACAAAATAAGCCACTTCTTCGTCAAAGTAGCAACATTACCGTTTAGTGGAAATAAGATTTTTGCACGGTACTGTATAGCGACGACCCGAGCAGCTACAGAAATAATTGGTACACGAGAAACGAGCGAGAGGGAGAGATACGGAGCGTTGGAGAGGCAGAGAGAGGGGAAAACGAAAACGCGTTTCGTGCTTTGAAAGGTGTTGCTTGGCTGGCACGGCTCGTATCGAACGTTAGCCAAGTATAAATTAAGGTTCCGTCGACGCGAGCGACTAATTAACTGGAAATCAAATGTCACGAGTTCCTTTGCAGTCTTACTGGCTGTGGAGAACCCGCCGGGTACTGAGCAAGAAGATTCCCTGCGAGATTCCATTAATCACCGTGGGAAGAATCGAAGCGTGACAGGGTTCGGGACTAATTGTGAGCATTAATAATGACGAGAACGTGGACTCGGAATCGCTAAGACGGCTTGTTCCCGACAAACTGATCCCCCATCATGTTTGCTATGGCTACGGCTGTAAAGTAATCGTCGGTTCGGCTACGGGACAAGCTGGATCGATGTAAACAAGCAGTTGAGATGTAACCGCGTAACAGAGAGTAGGAGGAGGAACGATTCTGTCACTGTAATTGAACTTCTACGTTTGCGCGGTTACAATGCTCACTGGCTTCTTGCTCTCACTGGTAGACACGTTCCCGCTGTTCCCGTCCACGAGTCACAGATCACGATTAACGGCTGTCCATTATCGGCAAGTCCGCGATCGAAGCTCTACGAAAACAGAGCACGAGCCACGAAAAGGCAGCGATCTCGAGGAATCGATTAACCACGGGCAGAGGGTAATTTAAAGCTATTTATTGGAGCAAGTACTTGCCAGATGTTTCAGGCAAAAAGCGGAGGGTAGAAAAGCGCGTTTGTACGAAAGGGAAAAAAGGGGAAAATCGAGTGCCATCGAAACGATTAATTTCGGATCCCGTTGCTCGATGGTACGGACTACGTGCACAGCGCGAGCTCGATGGCAATTAACCGGCCACGGATCCGAAGGAACGAACGGTTCCTTGTCTTCACCGTGGCTGGCGAACGGAAAGGAGGCCGCGGAGTGGGTATTTAAGTTCCGGCAGGGTGAATTGTAAATGCAGGAAAGCGCGGCATTCATCGATGCAAATGGCAGTCGTCGGCCGAGGGGAGGGAAAAAGCATCCGTTTCGCAGCTCCTTCATTTATTGGTAAACACGACCGAGACTGCGAGCACTACCAGTTAATTCAACGCGACGGCCATTTCCCGCGGAAAAAGAGATTGCTGTAATTATCCTTTTACGAGCAGTCTGCGATTTCGTAACGTCTCAAGGAACCGCGTAGCCTTTGTACAGCGTCTGCTGCTCGCCGAGTCGATTCAAAGGAACGCGCTGGAAGGAAGGAAGCGAGGAAGGTAGGAAGGAAGGAAGGACGGAAGGAAGCAACGAGAGAGAGTGGAGAAAAGGTCGGGGAAAAAAAGCGGTAAAAACGAAGGAAACCGGCTGGAAGTTTCAGCAGACACGACTCGTGGCTCTTTTATCTTTGACTGTAAAACCGAACAGCGGATTTTCTGCCAGAGATTAAGGGTCTTTCCGTAATCGCTCGTGCCTTGTTTCGCTCCCGCGTATATACGGGAATAATTCAAAGGGTGTTAGAATTTGTTTTTCTTGCCCGTTAATCGCTCGGATGAGGACCGGGTGAACTGGGGTCGTTCGTTGCGCCTCGATGCAATTATTTTGCGACATTGTACCGCCGATGGAATTTCAAGACATTCAATGGAACCGTCGATTTTTTCGTCCGACGTAATTTTCGTCATTGTAGTTCTGAATGAATCAGCCTCCGAGTGAAAGAGAAGAGAGAGAGAGAGAGAGAGAAACTACGCGTTCGCGGCTTGAAAGCTTGAAAGCTGGCCGCATTTTCCAGCTGAAAGCATTTAAATGCACAACGATTTACAGATGCTGTCCCGTGCGTTATTTCGTTCACCTGATTGGCCGATTTCGGCGATGAATTTGACGCATTAAAATGTCGATCGACCGTTGCCACGCTTCAACTGAAAAACTGTTTATTCCCGGTAAATATAGACCGGACTTGATACAAACACGTTTAATAGACGCAACGATTTTACCGGCTTTTTTGCGCATCGCGCTTTAAAAATCGCGCGTACAATTGTGCAATGAACGCACGACGAGAATTAATTTGACGGAACAAAACGTTATGGTAAATACGCCACGTGTTCGATAAATTTTGCAAATTAATACGGAAAATTACGTGCAGCGATATTTAGAAAACAAGCACGCGTACACGTGCGTCGACGCCTGTTAACGAAGGAAACAGATCGATATTCGGCGAGACATTTTTAAACGTTCATCATCAAAGACCAATGCGAACAATGTTTGATGCATAGAACGCGTTACATTAATTCGCGAGGCAATGATATGTGACCATATTTTTCGAAACGACTGTCGTCGGTGTGGGAAATTTGTTTGTCACGCTTACGATCTATTTACACGTTTCGCGAACGCGTACGCGACGTATTTATTATCAACGTAATAGAGACCGTTAGCAACTGTGCGCTCGATTGTATCATTTATTAGAGTAGAGACTGTTTTATTCCGCGTGCATTCGGGGCTGAAAATTCGCAGCGTAAAGTTCGCGCGGGACATGCGAGTATATATCAAAATATAATATTCGCGTGACAAAAGGAGTATATCACGCGATATTTTCCACGCGACGAACGTTACAGAATAAAAGCGGAATAATCATAAATTGGAATGGAATTCGAGCAAAGTTCCTTTAACGCGGAACAAAACCGCGTAATATACTGCGAGGCAAGTGGAATAGATCCGTTACTTATCCGCGTCAAGTAGAATAGGCGTGCCCTTTGTCAGCCCAGGACAATCGGTGTCGTCACGCGAGTGGCATATGATTACGTAGGGCGCGACAAGGAGAGCGAGTTCATCATATGGCCGGCAAGTAGAATAGGGTCGACCCTTGCCAGACGACAAGTGGCACGGATCGTCGCCGATCAGACACGTGATATACGGTTGCTTTCGGTCAGATTAGCGTCGTGGGACCAATACCAGTCTGACAGCTACGAGACTGGTCAGGCGAACGTGGATATTCGAAATTTCTCCTATAAATCCACCTATTCAGTTGTTGTTTAATAACAAAGTGTAGTATCGCGGGTTAATAAACTTGGGTTTGGCTCGAGCGTATTATCTGGAGTGCATGTGGAAGGATGAATGACCGTGCGCTAGGATCGCGTGGACGGGATGTTTATGAATGTATCGGTTCCAAGTGATGATTGTCTCTAAGAATGCGTCTAAGTGTTTGGACTACGTGACCTGCCGAGGACAAGGCTGTAAGGAGTGCGTGGGAAAAGCTTGATTGGGAAAGAGAGCATGGGTATGAAAGGGGATAGAGTATATGGTTTTAACCCTTTGAGCGCTATGAACATTCAGCATTCGATTGGGCTATGAACCTATGAGTTCTTCTGTAGAGTTTTTAGAAAGAGTGCTTGGGAAGAGTGACTAGAAGAGAGTTGTATTTTAGTTGTAACGTGTCGACTTGTAATTGTGTTGTTAAGTTGTAGTTGTAGTTGATATATCTATATTCGTAGACTTAATCGTCACAAAATATTGTATTATTATTTTATTATTAATAAATAGTTCTATTATTTATCACCACCCAAGTCTCAACAATAATTAAATCGGACAATATGTACGACGCTCACGACGTACGCGGTGGAGTTACGGGTCGCGGTGGCGCTAGTGAGTTACGCGCAGAACCGTTCTACGCTTGTCCTAGGCAGCCGAGTCGTATCGTAACCTTTTCTCCTCAAATTAACAAACGTTTCTACTTGACACTGGTCCATTTCTTTCTAAACGAGGTACAGTATAAACCTGTTCGAATTTCCATCGGATTAGTAGATCAAAAAGTCGTAGCTTCGAGAGAACTCGTGGAACGAGAATCTCGTCGCATCTCGCTTTATCGTCACCACACATTGTCAATCATTATTATTAATTAATAAATAGAGTACAATTATTTACCACCACCATAGTCTCCACAAAAGTGTAATAAAGAAAAGGCAACAGAAGGTAAGAAACGTTGATAAACGACGCGAAGATGATAGACAGGAAAATCCGTTTGTTTCAACTCGGATTACTCGGATCTCTGGGTGAGGTAGATGTCGCGTAACCGTGCTCGAAAAGGTACGGAAGCTAAGCGAAAAAGCTGAGAAACAATGAAGGAGTAACAATATGAATCCGACTGGAATTCAGGAAAGAGATTTCCGAGCTGTTAAGTACATTCGCTCCTTTTCCATTATCTGTTTCTCGTTACCGCGAATTAGAGAGACGAGACAATATCGAATGGCGGAAGGAATTTTCATCCCGCGAAAACGAGAGAGACTCGTAAAGCTTCTTTAAAGAGATCTGTTAAAGTCTCCTCAGCGTAGCTAAATTCTGTATCGTCAGCGCGATAATCGCGAATTCTCGAGTCTCCTTTGTTCTCGCGGAGTGATTTTCCTTTCGACAATCGAGCGAAACGAAAATTGTATTTATCGGTTACCTGCTGTGCACACCTCTTTCAACTTCGATGTGGAGGCACGTGACAGTTGTGTAATGGTAAAATTCAATAGTGTAGTATCGCAGAATTGGGTTGGAAACTAAGTGATTGCGGATTTTGTCAATAGATGGCTTTTGCACATTCTTTTGTTTTGTTAACGTGTTCAAGGCACCTAACTTATATTGTTTTCTCGCTGTTTGGACTTCCGCCTTTAATTTAGTTGAAAAATTGTATCGATTGGTTATTTAGTTTCATTTTTATCCCAATTTAAAAATGGAAGAACAAGACGCGCATTTCGGACATATTTTACTGTTTTATTTCCGAAAAGGCAAGAACGCATCGCAAGCACACAAGAAATTACGTGCCGTATATTGGAATGAAGCCTTGAAAGAAAGACAGTGACAAAATTCGTTTGCCAAATTTTATTCTGGCGATTTTTCACTGAAAAATGCGCAACAATCTGGCCGTCCAGTTGAAGTTGATGAGACTCATATCAAGGCCATTATCAATTCAGATCGTCATAGCACAACACGTGAGATTGCAGAGAAGCTCAATGTATCGCATACATGCATTCAAAAGAAATGAAAATAGCTTGGCTATATGAAGAAACTCGATTTATGAATCCCTCATCAGCTTAAGGAAATTCATTTGACGCAACGTATTAGCATCTGTGATTCGCTTCTGAAACGCAACGAAATTGATCCATTTCTGAAACGACTGATAACTGGCGACGAAAAGTGGATAGTTTATAACAACGTTAATCGGAAAAGATCGTGGGTGATGCAAGATGAACCAGCCCAGACGATGCTAAAATAAGAAATTCACCAAAAAATTTTTTTTTTTCCTTCTTATTTAAAATCCGCAATCACTTAGTTACCAACCTAATAGTAGTTGTAACAGTTGATACATATGTATATTCGTAGCCTTTATCGTCACCGCATAGTATAGTTTATAACAACGTTAATCGGAAAAGATCGTGGGTGATGCAAGATGAACCAGTCCAGACGATGCTAAAACATGAAATTCACCCAAAAATTTTGTATTTTCCTTCTTATTTAAAATCCGCAATCACTTAGTTACCAACTTAATAGTAGTTGTAACAGTTGATACATATCTATATTCGTAGCCTTTATCGTCACCGCATAATGTATTATTATTTTATTACTAATAAATAGTTCTATATGATTTACCACCACCATAGTCTCTACAATAGTGAAGTAAACTCTACATTCTGTGTTCTGTCCTTTGTCACCAGTCCTCTGAAGACGACTTTTGACTTGCGAGGCCCCAAAACAGGCCAATTCTAACCATTCGCCCGTTCAATAAAGATCTATACAGTTTTTCCACATTTTTCCACTGACTACTATTCTTTGCGTCATAACCCCTTTAACAAGGTGCTCGTAACGACGTGAAACACTTTTAATGAAGCCGCGGATCGAAGCGAATTGAAATATTTCTGTAAAACGGGGAAGAATAATTGTTTTGGAAAAACAGCCGAGCCACGCGACAAAACGCTACAGCGATAAATTTCTGCACGGTAGGCACGATTACGATCGAAATTCACGGTCGACGACGAAATTGAAATTCCTGGGACGCACTACTCCGTCGCAGAATTTCGCTTTGAACAGTGATACCGATAGAATTACACCCGAGCTTTCATCCCAGCGGGTACGAATTTTTCCCAAGCTGGATACTTCGATCGACCGAGTTTCCCAAACTCGAACAAACATGGCGAACGTCCGCGTATTTGTCCTCGCGTAAACGAGTATCTTCGAGCGATTCGTGGCGCCGTTGCGACTTAATTAATCCGCCGTGTCTCTCGGTTTATCTCGCGCCAGGAGATACGTGTTCGAGATATAAAAGCGTTTAAATAACTTCGAACAAAACGTTCCGTGTTATCTATCCTCTCGGTTTCAGCCAGAAATTAGAAGCCGACTTAATTAAGCATTCACGGGCATCGTGTCTGCTGCAACTTGCCAGTTACTTCTCGTTCAACGACTTCACTCGCGAAATTTTTTTTTTCAGAGGCAGAATTAAGCGGCATCTCGGCCGAGAAGCGAAAAAGACAGGGAGGAAGGAAGGATTTAAAATTCCAATGAGAGCAAAAAATGCTGTGTACACGGAATCCCATTTGTCGCTAGTCGACAAAAGCTTTCTCCCCTGTCTCTTGGAATCACGGGATTATGGTATAATTCCAGGCAGGAGTCCTCCTCCGGTAATGCAGTAATTTATCGATCGATCTTGAAATGCGTGTTTTATGAGTATCCCGCCGTCAGTTCGGTCGCGATAAAGTTCCACGTCGTGAAATACTCGCGCTTCCGGTTGCCACGGGCCCCGAGGATTACCGGTTCCACCGGGTAATAGCGAGCGCGACGAGGTCTCGTGATCCGACGGATCCCTTCGTGGCTGCGCAGGGATCGAGGAACGCGGCAACGAATCAATCCTTTTGCACAATCGTAAAGTAGAGGACCTGCTCGTAAAACTTTTATGAAGTTCGTGTCGCGACATCACCGGTTTCGTTCCCTTTTCGACCCTGATGAGCGGAAAATTTACTACCTACACTGCCCCCTATTCGTTGGATCATGAATCCTTACGTTTAGGGTACTAATTGCTCCAGCTCGATGTGCAACTTTTCGTTGATAAATGTGAAATTTAATATTTCACATTTATTTAAAGACGGAATAATTTTACAAAAATTGGTCCGAAATTACGGAATTATTTTTATCGATAATTCAGCAAACAAATGACGCGTTGACGAGTGATCAATTTTTACAGAAAATCGTAATCTCGAATACGTTTGTTTTAGAATTTATGGCACTTTCGGGGTACGGGTTAATTTTAATTTTAGGAGACGATAAATAACACGTTGTTGGGTACACGTCGGAAATTTCGCAAAAATGAAATATCAAATTTGATATCGATGATTTAAAAATCGAATTATTTTACAAAAATTGGTGCAAAATTACAGAATTATTTTTACCACCAATTTAGGAAGCAAATGACGCGTTGACGAGTGATCAATTTTTACAGAAAATCGTAATCTCGAATACGTTTGTTTTAGAATTTATGGCACTTTCGGGGTACGGGTTAATTTTAATTTTAGGAGACGATAAATAACACGTTGTTGGGTACACGTCGGAAATTTCGCAAAAATGAAATATCAAATTTGATATCGATGATTTAAAAATCGAATTATTTTACAAAAATTGGTGTAAAATTACAGAATTATTTTTACCTCCAATTTAGGAAGCAAATGACGCGTTGACGAGTGATCAATTTTTACAGAAAATCGTAATCTCGAATACGTTTGTTTTAGAATTTATGGCACTTTCGGGGTACGGCTTAATTTTAATTTTAGGAGACGATAAATAACACGTTGTTGGGTACACGTCGGAAATTTCGCAAAAATGAAATATCAAATTTGATATCGATGATTTAAAAATCGAATTATTTTACAAAAATTGGTGTAAAATTACAGAATTATTTTTACCTCCAATTTAGGAAGCAAATGACGCGTTGACGAGTGATCAATTTTTACAGAAAATCGTAATCTCGAATACGTTTGTTTTAGAATTTATGGCACTTTCGGGGTACGGGTTAATTTTAATTTTAGGCGACGAGAAATAACACATCGTTGAATACATGTCGGAAATTTCGCAGAAATGAAATGTGAAATTTAATATCGATGATTTAAAAACCGAATTATTTTACAAAAATTGGTCCAAAATTACGGAATTATTTTTAGCGCTAATTTAGGTAGCAAATGACGCGTTGACGAGTGATCAATTTTTACAGAAAATCGTAATCTCGATCGCGTTTCTTTCGGAATTTATGCCACTTTTTGGACACGGGTTAATTCTAATTTTAGGCGACGACAAATAACACGTCGTTGGGTACACGTCGGAAATTTTGCAGACAAACGGTGATAGGGTGTCGATAATTTCGATCGGGCGAGCGTGATCACGTTTTTGGGAACATTCGCTTATCGCGCCGCGCAATTTACACTTGTTTGTTTGCGGCCAAAACGTTTTCCAGCGATTTAGATGCAGCTCGCGGGAGTTTCATTCGTATCCAGTTAATCACGCGACTCATTTGGTCGTTAAAAACGTCGCGTCGATCAAATAGCGGAATAACGAGATCCAGTTGTTCGCCTAGGCGTGGCGCGAATCATTTGGCTGCCTCGTAGTTCCGCTCACGAGCGCATTAATTAATGCAATCGTGTCAACAGGCCGCAGCCTTTGCATCGGCGGTTACTTGATTCGCGCTGGTGAAACGGCATTCTTGTTCCAGCCATTCGCGTCTGGCTGTCAATGGTCGAACCTATCGAGATAACGGGCTTCTTTGTGTAACCGATGGTCGATCGAGGTTCGCGCGATTCCAATAGATTTATGCTCCATCGCATTGGAACACCGCGACATGATAGGAAGAATTTTCAGAGCCGAATAAACCGCGCTATCGCGGTACATACGGTGACAAAAGAATCGCAGGAATAGAAACGTCGAAAGGGATGTAAATTAATCGTACAAACTCTGCGGAGTTGGAAAACTTTGTCGAAAGCAGTTCAAAGGATTCGATCGTTCGATTCCTTCATTCTCCCGTCCCGTCGACTCGATTATCAAAATAGCAATACGCGAAAGTTTTCGAGACTCGTTGGAACAACTTTGCGAGCCAATTGCACGACCGTAACGCGAAACATCGATCCGTCAAAGCGCGCACGTTGCCTGGCTGTCTCTCTGTGACTTCATATCCCAAAGGGATATCAATTTTCTTCCCTTCAGCGATTGCATGATTAAAAAAGCAAGCCATATGTGGCTAACTCCGGAATTGCATTCGATCGTTATTCATGGATACCTTTATCCGTTTGTCCCCGCGAAAAGGCTGCATCGATTCGCTGGAAAAATGAAATTCTTTACACCTACAGCGTAGCTCGATGCACGAACTGCCGGCGAATTAAATATTCCTACGATTCCAAAGACAAACATACGATATTTAAATTCGCTTTTCCCCTGCCTGCATATCAAATTTCATTAATTTCGCTGCGATCCATCCACCAGGTTTTCCAAACAAACCTCATATCAATTTCTAATAATCCATCCCTCTATCCAACCCCCGTTACAATCCGCCAGAAAAGAAAAAACAGAAAATAAAGGGAAAAGAGGAATGAAAAATTCATCCATCCTACCCACACGCGGAATCAATTATCCCAGGCGAGTTTCGCGTATGATCCAGGCGATAACTGCTGAAGCCCGCAGCCCAGTCGACGTCAATACAGAAATAACTGAAAATTCATTTTCCTAGCAGCCAGACGAATCACGGTCGTGGAAAAACGGCGCATCGAAGTGGTACTCGAGGAGGTGGATCGTCGGAGCCTCGGTCAATTACCATCACTGGTGGATGGTCGAGCGTAGGAAGGATGAAGGGTCGCGTTAGGGGAACGAGAATCACCTGGGTGAGAACGGGTCGAAAGGAGGAGGAAGAACAAGGAGTCGGGAGGGATGAGGGAGGAACGCGGAAGGCAGGGAACGAAGAAAAGGCAGCGAATTGCCAGACGCTCCTAGCGTATGAAATATCGCCGCGTCAGCGGCAAGCTTGTAAAGACAGGTGAACCGCGTGTCTTTCGGAGCTTCTCCGCGTCCTCGAGGGCGTCGCTGCTGACTACACGTACCGCCTGATTCGGTTTGTTCGGCGGGCCGCGGATTTCGTGACAAGCGACCGAAATAAACGACCACCGGAAACAATCCGCGCGTTGCTGAACGAACCGTACCAACCCCTTTAACTTCGGCCAGTCAGTTTTTCAGCGGCCATTGGTATTCCAACGGCGTACGACCTCGCAGTTTTTCGTACGTACGATTCTCTCGTAGAACGGTAATCGGTGGTGTGGCTACGACTGTTAAAACCGGTAATAAAACTAGTTTCGGTGCAAAGTGACGAGCGTTTTCGACGATCGTGGAAAATATAATTTGATCGATGCTGTTTCCAGGTAGTTTACTATTTGACGTTTTAACTGCCACGATGGTCATACATATAGGATCGGATTTTGGGTAGATTGACTTAAGATATAATAGTATTCTTGGCTTCTTGATAGAATGAAATAAGCTTATCAATAAATTGATAAATTGCCTATGAATCAAGAGAGATTGACTATGGGCACGCTTTTCTGATCTTTCTTAAACTGACTTGGACTTCTTACGTACTATTGGAATTATGAATAAAATGAAATAACTATCGTTATATTATAATTATCCTTATTCTCTCTTAAGGAAGGTATATCTCAAGTATTCTGACTGTTCGCGTAGAGAGTCAAAACTAGAGTGAAGGGAAAGGGATTGCAGCTCGTCCTGGTCCCCAACTCTCATCCAATGCGTGAAACAAAAACGGGAACCTCCCTGACGGAAAGTTTAAAGATACATATATTTCTCTTGACAGATTAATTTTTGTATATTCGATACGTTAAGACGTATCTTATTTTCAACACGTACCCTCTGATTGACACACTGACACCCTCTTGAAGACTGCAAAAAGACTGGCTTAAAATACTCTTAAAGACTCGTCCGCGTCCTTGCAATTTTATTTAAACTATTCATTCTGTTCTTTTTCACATCAGGCCTCAGTGGGCCAAGTACTTCAACCACTCAGGACGCATCCCTGAACTTTCACTCGACTCTACCATAAATATTCTTTGCAGTCAATCCTCTTGCACGCGATCAGTTTCTTTTTAAACCCAAACACTCTTGACATTCATTCAGAGTTGATTCCAACTCCAATCCTACATATATGACCGGCCACGGTTTCTCCTGTGACGTCACATTGAATGAAAATTGACAGTAGGTGCATTTCGAATATAGCCGTTAATTAGAAGATACCTTGAAATAAAAAGTGCCCCATTGAAGGATTGAAAATTTTTATTAGAATGTCAAGAAAGTATTAAAACAAATCTCGCATCTAGAGGTGCACTCTCGTGACATCCTGAGGAAGACTTGTAATTTCGGCATGGCAGTTAAAGGGTTAAAAGTAGTATCGTAAAGCGATGTCAACCCCCTTTTCAGTCATTTCGAAGATGAGACCAACGTAGTACAATTTTCGAGAAAATTTACAAGCTTACATTTTAACCCTCCGCTTGAAACATAACATTTGTCTCCATAGCATCCAACGTGATGACCACTAGAAAGGCATTTGGAGATGGAAATTCACGACGAAGGACGAGAATTAAGCGGATAATTTCCAGATCGTAAATATTTATAACGAAAGGATTCCGCTGGTCGTGCTTTCGCGTAATCGTTAATGGAAATATTTCGTTGGACATAATTATGCAAAGCGGGAACGTGTGCCGAACACGGAGAGGCAAGTGCACGCGAGGGCAGAGCGAGTATCCTGAGAACGATCTGCGAGCGGAGCCTGCACGGTTTTGCAAGCTCCGCCAGCCAGCCCGGTATTCGGCGAATTTGCAATAATGCCGCCGTCCTCATTGTCTAGCCACGTTTCGTTTGTGCATAGTCCACTCGGCCACACGCGCGTACATATAGATGTTTGCCAACGTACGTACACCACTGATGTATGCGAGTGCTTGCTCGCGGGAACCCGGGGCGCACGGTTATGCAGTGACGCATATCTTTGCGTGAGCTTTGCGAAAAATCCTCGGTACGTCAAAGGTCCCGCGCGAACACGGGCGTTGCTCGAAATTTTCCCGCGATTCGAAACGTCGTCGCGACGTTTTTCGTCCCGCGGAATGTATTCGCGAGAGCAATTTTCCCGGAGAATCGTCGCCAGAGCTGTGTTTCTGGCCTACCGGTCACCGTAAAAAGGGCCACTGAGATATTGCATTTTTTAGCAGCGTCGAAAAACGATTACGACCTGGTCGACGGCGTATTATAATTACGTCGAGAGGATGGCGACTGATTTGCGAAAGCGTCGTATCGAACACAGCTAAAGGACGACGAAGGGATAAAGGATTTAATTCGACGGACGTAGAACGAGGCGAAAGGCGAGCGTTCGATTACAAAGACCGAACGTGCAACTAAATCGGACAAGTTTTTCGTCGAAGCAAACTGAAAACGCTGCGGCAGGGAACGCAACCGCGTTTGACGTAGCAAGGCCGAGTTCGAATTCACTCGAGCGGTTTTTCAAGCGAAATTTCGCGTGGGAAAAAGCTGTACGGCCGCTATAAAGCGAACAGACGCGGCGGTTGTCGCTCGCGCGGCTCTTCGTTTGCAACGGGGACGCGGTGCATTTGCACCCCCGCCAATTTGCCGGGGTAAACACGTTCCGCGGTACTTGACGACGGACTCGGCACACCTGTGGGCACGCGTGTTCTCGTGCACCTGCGAATTTCGGTACGTATTTACGCTGGTGGCGGGCAAAGTGCTTCGTAAACGAGGTAAAACCATCAGCGCGAGGGAAAGATAAAAAGGTTGCAGAGGCGCGCAGTTTCGTTCCTTTCTTTAACTTTCAGACTAACAGAGAGAGAGAGAGGAGTGTCGGAGTCAACTGACCTTTCGTGGTGTCTCGATGGCCAAGGATCAACTCGATTCGCCGTCTAGAACCCAATTGAACCTCGCCCTAGACTGCGATTCCGATGTTTACACGTGAGAAGCGGTATCTCGTCTCTCGTTTCCTCTATTTCTCTCTCTCTCTCTCTCTCTCTAACAGAATCTTTCCTCGGCACGATCGAAACGAGCGCGTAATATCGTTTCGCCGCGTCGTCCGCAAGGAAGAGAGCACGTCGAAGATCGAAATTGCAAACTTCCGAGGAATATCGACCTGCGAGCGAGGTAGGCAAGTTTCAGTTCGAAAGAGCAGTTCCGCGTAATCTCGTTCGTAAGGGCGTTTTAGACGAAGAAACTTGCGATCGGTATTCGAAAGTTCCTTAGCCTTTGCAGCCCTGCATAAATCTCGCGCTATCGCTGCATTTTTCCTTGCCCGCCGCGTTCCATCGCGCCGTTCCTCGCTGCACCCTTTCTCCTTCGCCGCTTCATCCCTTCCCAAGCCCTCCACCGGCTCCACCTTATAATACCTGCCCCGTTAGCGTCGAGCGACACGTACCGGTATTGCCTCGACATGCTTTGTTGCGTAGCGTATAAAGGAATCTATGAGATTTACGTCGCGAGCGGAGCGAGAAGAAACGCGTCTCTCGTTCACGTCAGCGACCAGACTCGTCACTTATTCACCACCCAGTGCAATTTTCAACGAGAACGACCGCCGTCGACGTGGTCATTCGACGCTTGCGTCGTATATTCCGAAAGAACACCGTGGAAGCTGTGTAGGGGTTCCGACGTTTCGAGAACGAAGGAAGGAATCGACGAAAGGAGAAAAATTTTCTGAAAGCACAGCGGGGAACGATGATCTACAACGAAGAGATTACAGCTGCACGAGCCATTCATCGCGAGCTGTCCGCGGGATTACGAACGAATCTTCGTTCGTGCAACGAATTAATCGTCCCCCGTTCGCGAGAAATTCATTTCTCAGCGGGTAGCTATCGGCGAACGCATCGAAGACCACGTTTCGTTTTGCGTACCCGACACCGACGTAAAGTTCACGACCAATCGATTCCGTCGAATCGCACGCGACGATGATCACGATTGTTCCGTTGACTCTGAATTACAGAATAACCACCGAAATCGTCCAGAGTGCCGCGCTCGTTCGAACATTTTATCAAAGATGTAAAACTTTACAACGTCACCGAGGAGTAACAATAAAGACCATTCCTGCAGCGGACTTCCTCCCAGGACGGATATAACAGGGTGAATTACTCGGGACGTTTAGCCGAACGACCCGACGAAACTGACGCAGAAGGAGAGCGCGCGAACCGTATCCCCGTGAAACTTTTATCGCGCCCCGACGCGTTACTTTTTCATCGAACAACAATTTACGGAAGAAAGTTTACCGCGGATACGTGAAGGGAACATTCACCGGGCAACTTTTTCCTCGAATATCGGCCACCGTATCCAGGCGGTCGAGATTCATCGCGTACACGCCCCGTGGAAGCGGGTGGGGCGCGCCAAGTATATTTACCAGAAAGGGTGCAATTCGAGAACGTCGATTTCTAGTTGCATCCGCGCGCCGAGGTGGCACTAAAGTTGTCAGGGGAAAAGAAACGACGCCGGGTTCTATCGCGAATTTTCCAGCAACGAATCTCTGCTCTTTACCACGGCACCGATCGCTGCTCAACGGTAGCAACGATTTCCCATCCCGGGATCCGCGTATCCCTCTGCCAGCCCGACGCATGACGAAGGGTGGCCGGGCTTTCTTTTATGCAGCCGCTGATTTACATCCACGATTCTTGGATACCGTTCAAGCCGAGAAATCACGATCCCTGGAAACTGCGGAGCACGAATTTATGCGATTCTAACTGGATGGACTGCGAAACGCTGAAATAACGGATACGTTATTTACCGTCCACCGTATTGATCGTGGCCGAATTTCGCGTTGTATCATCGTACATCGACATAACCGCGTTCAGAATGCCGCTGCGTCGTCGTGTCGGCATATTTTCGATCGTTAACCGATTCTGTCCGCGCGTTTATGGTCTAACGCGGAAACGAGTGGCGCGGTGATTTTATACGGCTCGTATATCGGTTTTCTTTATTTTTCCACGGCAATTCCGTTTTACGATCGCGCAAGCAAATACACCGGCATCGATTAACGCTAACGCGGGAGAGCGAGAGAGGCAGTGGTAACGAGGTCGATTTTCATAAAAGTAACGCAAGACACGTAAGGCGCCATTACGCGGGTCTAACAAGTAGAACGAGACGCTCCTTAGTCAGACGCATCGAATGGGATCCTCGCCGGGCAAGTAAGTGAAATAGAATCGCTCCTTCGCAGACAAGTGAAATGGGATCGTTCGTGGTCAGACTAGTGAAATAGAATTGTTCCAGGTTTGACAAGCGAGGTGAGAACGAGCCGTACGAGCCTCGGGCATGAAAATAAGTCTCCCGCCGGTTGAGCGTTATAAAACACGATATTCCCCCGTCGGGAAAGGGGGACCGTTCCTTATTAAAAAGAACGAAACTATCCGTCGTCGGAAAACGAGGATGAAACCACGTCGGCCGAACGAGTGGAATAATATTATTCCGGGGAAACGAGCGTGGAACTCTGCTTAAGCAAGTGGGAAGGATTGATCGTGGCGAGCGTTCGGAGTGACTTAGCCGAAATTGCGAGAGACAGAGGATCGTTTCCTATGGCCATTTCGTTCCTCGGCACGACCAATCGAACATTCCGCCTCGGACTCTCCGTGACAATTCGGGTCGGAAGACGTATTTGGAATTCCCCCGTTAAGCATTCCTTTACTCCGCTCGGAACGAATGGCGGCGCGTCGAATTTCGCGAAAGCGGCTGTACGTATGCAAATCCGGTGACTCGAGTCGCAAATAAAATATAACTTCCGTTTCTTGCCAATGATATTCCTTTCTTCGGGAGACTCCCTCTGCTTCGAGCAAAGTAACACACAGCCGGAGGACCCTGATGAATTATGCGAACATCGAGTCTCGGTTAGGTTACCGCGTTAGCAGAGCGAATCGCGTAGAAAATTATCATTAAATTATAATTAAATCGCGACGTAATCGTTGCTGTAAGCTTGCCTTCTTGAAATTTGTAAAATCCGTCACAAAGTGGTTCGACGTACGAATCGAATACGATCTTCCAGAGGGAGCCACGTGGCGTTCGTCGAAGCGGGCAAATTTTCCAGGATTCTAGGGACTGTCGCGGATAGACGGGGAAAGGGGACGAGCCGGGGCAAGATCATGAAAATTCATTAAAAGGGGAAATCGTCGGAAGAGGCAACACGGTGTCTGCGCTGAACCTCGCTTTGACCTCGTTACGTTGCTCGGTCGTGGATTCGATAATCAGAAGGCTGCTCGTCCAGCCGGAAAATCGGAAAATGAAATAACGAGCGGTGATCAAACTTTTAGAGCCCGGGACGCATCCAAAGGTACGTCACCGGTCGAAACGATATTATATCCCGTGCCGTAAAAGCAAAGACCGCTCGTAAAGCCTCGATACACGGGGAACGCGAACGATCAACTGGATCCCTGATGAAATTCCAGCAACAAAAATGGACGCGGCTCGCTAAATTCGGCGACCCGTTGTTCGGTTGCTTCGCCTTTTTCAGCCATTCTAAGCTTATACGTCTCTTAAAACGGAAACTCAGTTCGGCGTTTAATTCCTTTCGAAATTTCTATTTCTCGCAGACCGTTTTATTGCGCGACGCGAAACAGTCGAGAGTAAAAGACAGCTTCGATCGGTCGCGAAAATTTCGCAGTCCCGTTGACTGTAATTCGTAATCGCGTTATTACGCGTTCGAGCTACCCGCTTTTAACTCTAAGCGAAACAGACATCAGCATAGATCGTTGCGTTCGCGTTGTTCATGGCTAACCATGCGTCTCTGTGTAACTGCGACGGTGTTGGACGATCGATGACAGGTATAGGTGTGTCGACTGAAACAGGTGACAGCTCGGTAAACCGCGCACCGTAGGCGAATTAATTGTTTACCAAGAATTCCAGCGACACCTTCGTACGCGTAACTTCGAAACCGATGTCGATTCGCGCGGACGACCGGCGAATTGCTATTAACAGCGACGAGGCATTCGCGGTAAATTCGAGAGGAGAGAATTCTTTATTCACGACGACACTGCAATTCGGATGGATCAACTCGTTGCGAATTTATCCCGTGATACCGTACACGGAGTGTACATTTACGGCAAAAGCGGCCCGATCGTCGCGCGTTTAATCCTCCGGGTGTCGCTCTGAGCGAATCAGGGGTGTGGTCCACGCAGACGGACTTCGTTAAGTTAATCAGACGGTGGGAGTAATTTCGGGCAATTATAATTACGAGATTACAATTAGTTTGCACCCGGTAGCCGAGACCTGCCGGAGAGATGGGCCAGGTAATTCGAGGATGAATCATCGTTTGGATGGGCGTCTCGCCGAAGCTTTTACTAACGAGCTCCGACGGTATTCCAGGTAATAAAGTGGCCAGGAAAATAGTGGAATCGGGGAAAAAAGCACTGCCAAGATTTAAACGCACCGCAACCGAGTCAGCTAGTTCTTGGCAACGTAACTTAGGGATGCAACAACCGACCGGAACAGGACGGACGATGCGACGGCAGCCGGCTTCTCCTTTATTACTTTCTTCTCCGAGCAATACCCGGCGCAATCGTGTTTTCGTTTTCCCTTTTCGTTCTACCTTCTCGTTCCTTCGACCATTTACACGACCAACTTTGCAATCGCGCGTTCCCGCTGTTTGTTCTTCGATTCCCTATCCCGACCCCTGTTTCGCCGCTCTTTCGATCCGGCGGAACTGGCCACTTTGTGTAGCCGGAAGTCGAACTCGACGAGTCGTCGCCGTTCGACCGATGAGAACAAAATGCCGGGGCCAAAGCCAATATTCCACCGACGACGTGGCGTCCGTTTCTCATTCCGGCAGAATGAACCGTCGAACCACCAATGGAATCCGACTTGGAAGATTATGGCGACGAGGTATACTCTACGGCAAGAGGCGACCCTTTTCCATCGTTATCGTCGGGACGAAAAAAGGATAATAGAGGTTTCAAAAGCCGCGATGCTTCGCGTGTTATCGACGCGAAATATGGAAAACGAAAAAAAGCTCGTTTAGATGTGTTCGCGGGGGAAACGCGAGAGAATATCACACGCGGCATGTAAATTACAGGACACGGAACGGAACGGTTTTTCATAAAATGTTTCACAACGCTCGTTTACCGGAGTACAATGGCCCAATGAAACGGTTGTCGGGTAGCTGGACAAAAAAAAGGAAAAAAAAAAAAAATAGTCACGGTAATTTACAACGGATGCAAAATGTTTTCGTCGCGCGAGAGGCTTCAACGAGGTTGAGTCTGTTGCATGGCAGCGTAATTGAATTTCATCGGCAAATGGTTCGCGCTGACGATACGAATCTAACGAAAGAACGCGAACCACCAGGGATAGTCCTCTGATCGCGAATTGCATTTTTCGGCTCGTTTCGTTGGATAATAAACGGAAAAACACGCGTTTGTCCTTTAGCGTAGCAGGGCCCAGGTCTCTGGATCCTGGAAAGAGCGGTGATACGATTCGCGACCGGAAGTTACCGATCCAACGAAGATTTATCATCGAGATTACATCCAAATAATTTCCACCTTTGTCGCAGACGATGAGGAGAGTTCTACCCATGAAATTGGTAATTTTGATTAGGAAAACTGACCAGAAATTTCAATCGGGTCGCAATAGACGCATCGTCATTGTCGTAATTCATCATAGACGTAAAGACGCAGAGAGCTTTACTCCTCTCTGGCATTTTATTTCGTCGGAAAAATGAACTGACGCGCACAGCTTCGTCTCTCTGGCCTATTTACAAATTTTTCCAGTTACTCTTGCATGGTCGCGATATTTCAACCCTATCCCGGCCACGTAAATAGCCGGGGGTAGGAAGGAACGAAATAACGAGGGGCAGAAAAAGGCAGGGACGAAAAAAGGATTTGAAATGCAAACGAAAATCTTTACGGTTTAACGCTCGACGTCGTTGAACGATGGAGGGTGGATTATCAAAACAGCCCCCAAGAAGCGTAAAAAATGGCCGGTGGCCACTTGTTCCGCGCAATTTGCCGGCTGCCGCAACAAGATAATGGTCATTTATGCGGCCATTTTTCCAGCGGACCGGGGAATACGAAGAGCGACCACGAGGCCCGTATGCACGTGGCCTGCAGCACAAAGAGCGCCGCAATTCACGTGGGAGCGGTTTCCGGTAGATATTCTTTTTGCGCAGCGTTTATTTTCGACGTTCCGTTTTTCATTTTGCCCGTTGTCCGACCCCTTCCCCCGAGCTCACCTCCGCGCGCTTCTTCCTACGACCCCGTCCGCCACCCTCCGACCACCCGTCCACCCTTCTTCCACCCCTGCCCCGACGGGTTTTTTACCCCTACTCTATTCACACCAGAGCTTTTACCTTTGATGAATCGCGCTGGAATTACCCGTTGCATTCGCGGAGCCAATGGAGCAGCTTCTGCGGGGTGAAAAGATAGAGGGTGCCGGGAAAAAGCGCGTGAAAGGGGCGGGCGGAGAGCGAGAGACAGTAAACTATCCCGTCGATATTTCTGCGCGTATAACGAGGTAGGAAGCCGGCCGGAGCGCCACGGCCGATTCATTCGAGGCCTCCGTCGAGTAGCGGCCATTCTTTTTCCGCCATCTCCTCCTCTTCCTTCCACTTCCCCTCTTCCTACTATTTCTCCTATTCCTCCTATTCCTCCTATTCCTCCTGGAGAAGCTCGATATCCCGGGCCTCGCTGCCAAGCGAGTCGTGAGCGGCCTGGGAAAAACGGTCGCCGGTCGTTTCATTGGAGCACGAAGCGCGGCCGCGCCGACATTACGCTTTAAAATATGATAATGCGACCCGGTGGATTTATTCGGCGCGCGATATCCACCAGTCGCCGGAATTCCGCATCGATCGCCATGTTAATTGAAAGTCAACCTTTCACGCGCAGCACCGGTGCCCCTTCGTCGATTTTAATCACGATCATGAACGTTTCATCGCGATCCCGATCGAAAGTTCCTTGTCCCGTGGAAATTCCACCGAGCTGTCCTGGTCTCGGATTTTTCCATCGCGTGGAAACGACCCGTACACGCGTGCACCGTGCACGAGGAACAATTCGGGACGTTAAATTCGCGCGAACCCTCTTGCACGAAGCTCTTCGGAGGAATCTTCAACGGACACCCCTTGGCTCGTGACTGAGCGAGAGGAGTAGACTCGGGTCGCGTCGCAGAGACGGGGATCTTCTCCAAAGATGGAAGAGACGAAGGAAAGAGAGCGAGTCGTCATTGGGAAGATATTTTAAACGAGAATGACGCGGATGCAATATCGCGAGGCGGAGTGCAGCGGGCGCTGGAAAATTAAAGCGGAGACCGATTTTCCATTCCCTTCTAATGGGAATCCGACAAATCAAATCCTCGAAAGAGGGTTCTTGCACGTCACAGAGGACTGGATGCGCTTTTACAAGCGGAGCACGTCAATCTTCAGGGAGTTTATGTCTCGTTTAAATAGCGCTCGCGTCGCACGATGCCATTGGACGAGTGTATACGCGCCCCTCGCTCGCCTAACTACCGCCTTAAGCGAGTTTCTCTCGTTTCGAAACAGGGTAATTAAGCTAATTGAATCGGCGTGCCTTTGATACGTATTAATAACGCCGAGCCTCTGGCTGCCGCGACTATAATTTGCGCGACGGATTTGCCCGCGACGCGGAAATCCGCGACAATTATTAATCCGAGGGATGCTCGAATTACGGCTGAGTATCTTGGTTAATATCTCTCCCGTGCCCCCCTCTCCCTCGCGACATTTTCCCCTTGCCTGAGAGACGGGAACAGAGCGTGCCGGAATATTTCGTCGATAGACCGTCACGATGATATTTCGACTGAATTAAGTTCGTCTAACGTTTCACTCGTCGCTGTTCGAGAGCTCGGAGAGAGCAGCGGGAACCAGTGAAACCCAATGCAGAAGCGACAAAATAAACGTAGAATTGTTTGGCTTCGATATCTCGTGCAATTCCAGCAACAATGGTTTATCGTCAGCTCTCGATCGTCAGTCAAGTTCGATATCCAAACGAGTGCTGACTGCCAGTGGTCTCTCGAAGCAAAGGGTTACGATTGTGGGGGGTCGTTCCCCACACTGTTGTTGTAGTCGTCTAGTCACAGGTATCCTCGTTGTGTCGACGGTGCTAGAAGGGATGAAAGGAAAAGAAAGGGATGCGTTTCGTCCTGGCCCTGCTCAGAGTGGACTCATCGGTAAGACTACCTAGCAGGCCCTGCCATAAACGGGAATACCAAAGTTTGGAAATTGTGTATATAGGAAACGGAGTGTCCTCGAAGCTCCTTCAAGTAGGAATCTATTTATCGACGAGGGCGAGAACGATGCCGTAATACGACAAAGGGTTAAAGCGCATAAAAATCGCAGAATATAGTATCAAAGTGCCGTTCGATAAATACCCATTGTCGGAACCGGGACTAAATCGCGAAAGAAGAGAAACAAGAACGATTCCGGAGCCTCTATCGAAAGGTAATGGACGGTAATTCGAGAAAGCCGGGGGAAAGTTAAGGAGAAATGGGAATCGATCCCCGTGGCTTTTTTCAACAACGGAACATAATCGTAAGCAGGATATACGCGCGAACCATCGTTTCGCGGAATCCACCGCTGGGATTTTTCCAGTGCCGACTTTCAGAGCAGTTTGGCTCCCTCGCCGGTGAAAGAGGATGGAGAAGGAAGAAACGAGGAACAGATTCGCCTCTAATGATCGGCGAAGAACCTGGGGAAAATTCTCGAGTCCTGCGCGAGCCGAATCTAGGTGGCTGCCATTTCCCTCTTCAGCCGAGCAAGATATTTATCTCCACCAGCGATCCGCCATGTCCGCCTGCCCCTAACTGCGGTTCTATTTACAACGCGGAGTACCGGAAGTTACATGCTTTGACCCCAACCGTACGTGGTCATTCTTGCGCCGCTGGGAAATTCGCGAACCTGAAATTGCTTCTCGAGCCGAGGTAATCGCCCGCTTTTACGGTTTCGAGACACGCTCGCGTGACACTAACAGTGAATCGTGATCATATTACGTTGCAATTTCGGGGAAAGGCATAGAAAATACAGTGACTTAAATGATAAAACTGGCGTGTCACGAATGGCGGCTCGATTTCGTGTCGACGTCCGGCTAATCCTGATTTCTCGCCCGAAAATCCTGGAAAATCCTCCACTGCGCTCCAGCAGAGTCGACTATCGTTTCACGGACTGTGGTATTCCATAAAGTTATCGAACCATTACGTCTTCTCGACCTAACGAGTCAAAGAAAAGCGTACTTAATAGTTCCGTCGCGAACACGAATAATTAACCGCAATCTCCTCGAGTTTGCACATGGCAGAGCGTGAAACGTAATCTCGAGTTTCCTCTGTTCGAACCCATTGTCGCAGCGAAAGACTAGAACGGAGCAGCGAATCGAATTCCCGTGGTGCATGGCCAACGTATAATCTGACAGCGAGTTATGACCGTGTAAGCGATTATCACGTAATCGATGACTAAATAACCTGAAACTACGTAATCAGAATCAAGAAAGAACGATAATATAATATTACATATTCATGTAGGATAGCAGTTTTTGAAGAGTTACCAAGTAGACATTAGTTAAGAGTTATTAAGTGAGTTGGCAGATTGACAGTCGCCAGAGTTAAGGATTGACAGTTGAGATTCGCTAGTAGTGACTTCATCTCACAAACTAGCACCCACCTTGCTTCTATATATTATTTATATTCCAAATATGACTGACACCTGGACTTTGCTCCTTCGTAAAACTTAGTATACATGATAGAAAATACTAAAGTTAGCTTGCATATCGTTATCGTTAACAGTTAACAGTTCGATTGAAACCCTCTCTGATGCCCGATTGCCGGCCAGCCTCGCTCCTAGTGGCTTACCTATGTCTTTCTCTCGGCTAATGCCATCATTCGAACGTCAGCTTCGTCCGAGTGCATGGCCAAGTATTTAACACCTTAAGTACCACGTCGGTCCCCAGGACCAACGCTAGACTTTCCGTTCTGGCCCGGCCAGTCCTCAAGGACCGGCCCAAACTAGGACCAAAAGGTGCTAAATTTTGGTGTTAAATTCATCGCTATCTTTGATCCTAACGTTTGGGAATTCCTGTTACAACAATCTCCGAGTATTCGTGAACACTTCGCTCATTGCCGGTGGCCCACTTAACAGCCGAGTCTGGGCCGGCAAGCAAACGGGCTGGGCACTTAACGTGTTAAACGCACATCCATTCGTGCGTCGAAATCGTAGGGATCTAGATGCGTATACAGTCCCCGTGTATAATTATCTTCAAAGGAAATACGCAAGAAAATACGCAAGAAAAAGAAGGGACGAGACTAGAATACGTGGAGTAGGAACTCGAGATTAAGTAGAATAAGTTTAATTGGAGAGGTAAGTGGATTAGGTGAAGCAAGAAAATTGAGTTTGCCCTAAAGTCGAAAACTAGAGCCATTCTTGAGCTGTTCGTAGTCGGATAAGTAGAATGGGTCCATTTTCGTTACACGAGCAGGAGAGTTATTTCTGATCGGGCAGGTGAAGCGGGGGCATAGTTAATCGAGAAACGAAAATGGGAATGCTGTTCGAGCGAGTAAGTGGAATTGAACGGTACCTGGCCGGACAAGTAAAATAAATCCGAGGGACGTGCAAAGTAATTTCATGGTTCGGTCAGGAATGCTGCTGGAAAAGCTACGCGATTTCGCGCGAGAGCGAAGAAAACCCGAAGAATAAGGACTAAGATAGCTCGTACTACGGAAACGCGATCGTTTATTATTCTTTCAACTTGGAAAGTGCTCTTCGCGATATGATATATCGCTTTCCTCGATACCGCTCGCGCGTTCTTTCCTCGTCTGCAATGTTTTAATGGTCGAAGATGAAGCAGGAAAGCGTATCAAAGCAGAGTGTATTTGCTTCCACCTTGCATACCCGTCTCGCCGCTTGGGTCTCTTCGCCGGCACCGAAAAAGAACGCGAAGGATACAGAAAAGCAAACGCACCAGCGATATCTTGATTAAAACCGTCGTTAATTGCGATTGCCCGAGTAATATCGCGTTAAGCTCGAGATCTTAAACCGAAACTACGAGGGTGTATATCCTGTTAGACCGTTCGGCGTAGCAATAACACTAGCGCGAGGTGTTGTAAAACGACACTAAAGCAAGAATTAGAGCATCCCGGAGATAGAGGCTAGCAATTGCGAGACAGGAAGGACTACTTTAATCTCAACAATTCCCGTTTCTAGCAATCAACTTTATACCCCTTCGCGAATTTACCGCGAGATTTCTTCTGCATCGAGACGGTCGGTTACGACGGAATAAAAAGTCACCGGTAGGGACTATTGCGAGGCAGGAGTAAAGAACAAAGCGGCTGTAACGAGAGCGAGGGAGTGAGACAGGAAGGAAAGCTGAGGCTCGATACGGTAACGCATCGAGACAAAGTCATTAAAGTTTAGAGGAAGTCCGTAAAACGCGAAGAAGGAGATTGTTGGGAGCAGGGACGAAACCGGACGCGTCCACCGTGCCGAAAAGGAAAGGGGAAAAATTGCAGGAGACACGGGGGCGAGCGTGGCCACCGGTAATCTAATTCCTCCTCATCCGTGTCCACCTTTGGGATTTACAAACGAAATTACATTAGACGCCGTGCCATAAAGCTTCGCGTGGTTAGGAAGCACGGTAGACGTCCAGATCCGACCTTCGTCTTCCTTTTATTCGCCCCCTTATTGCTGCAGCCACGTCACGCGGCGTTAAAATTTCTTTCACGTCGGTCCACGACCGCCGTGAGATTTATAAGCTCGCTTTCGATCGAAAGGAACAGGACCCGGACCCGATGACGAATTGTAGGCAAGGAGCGGTGACATCGCGATGATTTAAACCCCGAGAGGATCCCGTGGAAAATTTCAATTTGCTCGAAACGAGGATTCGCGTCGGCTAAAGCCTTCGAACGGGCAAATACCGGACTAAGAAAATACCGCGTTCCGTTAACAAAAGAATAACGAGGTAGAAGGGACAGAGCTGGGGTAAAACGAAAAGGAATATCGCGCGGAAGATAATGGAGATCCATTTTCTGCGGCAGAAAGAATGCGACAATACCGTGGAAACGAGCCGCGTAAATTGCGCAGAAAATAGGGCATTTAAATGCAACTTTGTGTACTTTCGCGGGTCGAAACGCAAGAAAATGGCCGGCACTTGGGCCACTGTTCGTTAACGCGGCTTTAATGGCGGCGTAACTCGCGGCGAGCGGTAAAAGAAATCGGCATAGTCGCGAGTATACTTGTCATCGTTTGCGCGAGAAAATTCGGGCTTTAGGAATTACACGCGTGCGTACGAGTACTCGCCGTGTGCGGATTTTACTCGCTCGCCGGACAACGCCGGTGGCTGCCAGTTTTCCTGCGAACCGAGAATTTAATCGTTTCCCTGTCTCGATTCCAGCGCGGATAAATCAGTCGACGTCGCGTAAATAAGATCCCTTGCCAACTCCGCGTCGCTGATAATGCGTTACAGCGACTGCGTGCGTTATTCATGTGCCCGCGTGTAAACGATACATCTGCGCGCCGGAAGCGTGTCGAATAGGCTGAACTTGGCGCGAATCGTTGCTTCAACGAAGCAGACGTTCTTCCGAAATTTGCGAGCGCGTTGGATCAGCGGAGGAATAAATGGTAGGGCGAACTGGGGTAGAAACGGCTAGACGGCTGATCAAAGGTAGATCTTAACTACTGCGGCTTCAGACGGCAGCGATCACGGAGCGGAGATTCGTAATGTAAACTTAATGATACCTTAAGGTTCGATGGTCTGGAATATCCCTGGGAACTCGAAGATATCCAGTCGTTGGGAAGTTTTAAAAACTATTCGGAAGATCGTGCAAGTACGCGCGAAAGTTCTTCTAATTGGGTGCAATTTTAGGCGAATTTTTGCCAACGTAACGGATCGTTGGGTGACGTTAACTATTCCGCGGCAACGCATCGTCGTTTCCCCTTTTTCAAAAGCGGAAACTGCGAGGCAAGAAAGCTATGAATTCAATTTAACTTGGTTTAACGGCATCTAATGGGCTGCTCGGCGCATGGGTTCCTCCGCTTTCCTGCCAGAATGCAGAGTAGCTGCGGAACGTTCGACTCGACGTGCAGATGCTGCTACTAAATTACGAAACAGTTGCGAGCAGAACTCCAAAAGGCAACTGCGTCCGTGTTCGCAGCTTGGCCAGGCGTCGAGCATAGTTGACGATTCGTCTTGTAAATCTTTTATCGGGAGATAAAGTGGAATCTCCGTTTCATAGGCAGCCAGCCTCGGAATCCTTCCAAGATGTCGGCCAGGATAACTCCAACGAAATTCGTTCTCGCGATTTCCCTCGCTTCGTTCTCTCCGACGTTTCCTCGCTCGTCCTTCGACCTCTATCGATTCCTCGTTTATCCCGCCGACGACCTGTATCTCCTTTTCATTCGGACAAACTTTATCTTCTTTCTGCTTCCCGCCACCCTCTATTCACAATTCGTCCCCTTTTCTCTCGATTTCCATCTGCCGTGATTCTTCGAGCTTCCTGCATAGATCAACGTTCTTCTTGTCAGCTTACCGTCCGCGCTGTCCTCTTCCCGCCAAACGTATTCCTTATCTCCATTGCCTTTCACTGCCACGGGCTTTGCTTTTTATCGCGAATTATTCCTTCGACAAGGCGATTTCGCGTCGTCCTATTATACCATTCGACATCGTATATTTCTTCCATTTTTCCGTTGCATTTCTGCATTTATTTATTCTTTCCGACCACCTTTAATCATCGTTTCTTCCCGTCTTTCCACGGGTTCCTTCCACTTCCCAGCTCGCCCTCATCGCCGTCATCCTTGCCCTCGGTTTCTCTTCATTTCTATTCCCGCTTCATCCGTTATTCTCAGCCTCTCTTCGCACCTTAGCACCACTGTTTCACGGTGCCTTCGATATCCTGTTTGCAGTTCATTTGAATGCATGGGTATCCCCTCGGGATCAGAGAGCCGTTCACGGAGCGCAACACGTAGGATTCCGAAACTCAGATTTATTCCCCTAAGTACAGTCAATATTCCAGGCGCTGCTGCAGCACGAGGGGAACGTTCTTTCCTCCCTGTCCTCTCTTTCTCCTGCTCCCCAGCGCGGCATTAAATTGATACCGTGGAATTTTAGGAAATTCCGTCTCGTGAAAATTGAACTCGGCTGTCTGACGATTTCTTTCCACCGTCGCTCGTGCGTCGTTCCTCCCTTCTTCCTCGAATAACGAACGACGGGGAGGGAGAAGAGGAATTGCCGGGGGTTTCGTCGATTTTTCCGCCCCCTTCGTTTCACTCTCGCAGCGAGTGTCTTCCGTCCCATTTCAATCGCCGAATACGTGCCCAATTTTTTCAATTAACCAGGTACGCGTGCTCATTTCGTATCCCTGTTTCGTAACAGACTTACACTTTCCGCGACGCATCGATCGCGCGATTATAATCGCACCCTCGCGAGACACGCGAGGGGGTGGAAATTAATTCTCATCGAGTCGCTATGAACGACGAGGTTCAAGGAACCGACGTCTCTGTACGTACCACGTTGCAGATAACACGGACAATGGGTAGGCGAGGATTGATTCCAGATAACGACACTTTAGCGCGCAATTTGCGATGGCCGCCGGAGTCGCGGCAGCGGCGGAAGTAAAATACGCGGTTTCATAATTCTCGCGGTCGAATGGAATGGCGTGGGAGGAACGAAATTCATTCAGCCGAGTCGAGGAACGGGTGGCTGCTGAATAAAGAGAGAAAGAGAAAAGGGGAAAAAGAAAGGAGACGGAGGAAAGGACAGCGGTTTTCTGGACCCCGGGTGGCTCCTTTTCTTCTCGTCCGTCTTTACGCCAGCCCCTATTTCTTTTCATTCCTCTCTGTTTTTCTTGCTCGCTCTGTTTTTCCGCGAGCAATACGACGCAATTACCGGCAGAATGGCAAGACGTTCCCGGCAGGCCCCGCAGTTTCTATAATTACCGTCCCCGCCGCCCCGTCCACGTCCAGGTAATCGTTTGCGATCCTTTGTCCCGCCTTCGTCTCTCGTCTTTTTCCCTCGCCGCCGTTGGATTACCAACGGTGACCTGGAACGAACCTTTGTCTCGCTCGTGCACGTGCCAGCCACGAATTCAATTTACATCTGCCGCTTCTCCGGCGACGCCGCGGCGTCCACGTGCGGCAATCTGTCGCGATAACCTCGCGGTTTTGGATAACGTGGGAAATTACGAGCGAGATAGTCGTGGTTGGAAGTGTAAGGGGAGGACAACAGAAGGTTGGGTTGAATAAGTCTATTACTCGATGGCCGATTGTACTTTACTCCGCTGTATACAATAGTAGCGGCCACCATTCTCATCCTCGCCGCTAGATGCACCCCAACTTCGAGAAAGTTCGAGGACTTGCGAGAAAGTCCTCGGAAAACCTCCGCTTCCTATACGTGTAACTTGCAGACTTTCCAATAGTATCCCGGTCTAAGGCAGGGCCTGCTAGAAAGCCTTACGGATGAGTCCACTAGCAGGCCTGGGAGGAAACGTATCCCTTCTTTTTCTTTCGTTTCTTCTAGCACCACTACCGCATCCAGGATACGTGCGATCAGCCGACTACACAACCATAGGGGAGGACACCTCCCATACAATATTCTTTCGTTCCTACTGTTGTAGTAAAATTAAACTAGTTTAGATGCTTCGATCACCAATGACCACAGTGGCGTCATAGGAGAAACCGTGACCGGTCATACATATGTGTGGCAGTTAAAGCGTTGATGAATTGAACTAGTCTAAAAATATCCTAGAAATTGTTGTAGTAAAAACTAAATAATAAAATAAACTCTACATCCTAGCGAAGCGGGGGTGATCCCTCCCCCTGCGTTTTGTCTTTTGTCTCCTGTTTTCTGAAGACGTCCTGTAACCTGCGTGGCCCTAGACAGGCCAGTTCTAGCCGTTCGTTTGATAAAGATCTATACAGTTTTTCCACCGTTTCCACTGACTATTATCCCTTTGCGTTATGACCCCTTTAACACCTAATCCCACACACGCCGCTTTTCGTCTCTTACTTAAAGCTCCGTCTCGTTAGCTCTTCGACCTACCCTCTTAACGGTAATTGCCTTCTTTGTCAATCCGTCGCTTATATTAAGCGAATCGTCGCGAGTAATTATTCCCTCATTGTTACCGCGAAACGCGAAAGAAAGTTGGTCCCCTTCGAAACGTTCGATTAGAATTCGAAACGCTTCCGATCTCGATATTCGCGATTCGAGCGGACGCAACACTCGCCGCCGGTGTTCCGCTGTCGAAACAAATCATCGGGAGTAAACAGCGCGGCGGTAAAGCCTGCCATCCACGAGGCGAGTTCGCGCGAGCAAATCATTCGCGATGACCGGCGACACATTAATATCGATCGCTGGATATTTCCAGGCCAGCGACAATCGCAGATTGCACCTAAAGGGCGTGCTGCATCGATTCGTTTACAGGCCGGATGTTAACACCTAGCGGAATACGAATCGATATGCCACAAGCCGCAGATCGTAAATATCTTCTAGCTGGCGCGCGGCCTCGCGCGTCCGCGCGCGCCTGCGTCGCGTAACGCACGCGGCACGCACACCAACGCGCACGTATTCGGTCATCGGAAACGGCCGGCACAGCGAAGTTGCGGTTTTAATGCAACCTGCACACGATCACGGACGCGAACGCACGCATACCCGCGGCCCGTGTACTCGCCGCGTTTCCACTTACGCTTTATTTACATTTACGTATGCGCCCGTACTTACATTCACCTGGTGGTCACGGCCTACCAGCACACGCTGCGTTTCGATCCTGCATCGCTGCCGCGTTTCGCGTGGCCGTCGAGTTCGATAGGGAAAACGAAGATACGGGTCGGTGGAGGAACGTCGACCATAATTCGCGGCACATGCTCGTTTCGCGGATATCTAGAAAATTCTTGGAAATCCTCGGAAATTCTCGGAACCCGCTAAACGTCGCCAACAAATAAAACGCAGGAATTTGCATAAAAAATTGCAACTCGAAACAACGGATGCAATTCCGAGCGACTTGCAGGAGCGATACCCGTGAAGGTGGAGGACGAGAGGATTTTTGGGTGAAAAGAGCACTACGTTTTCTTAGCGAGAATTTATTATATGCGGGGGACCAGATGCGGAAAACGGAAGGCTGAACTTTTTGGGAAGGACCCGCGTGGTTGAAGACTTTTTCGCTGTTCGTTAGACGTCGAGGTGGTCCGTGCGTCCACGAGTCATGGGGCCCTGGTCGTAAAGCGTTGGAATGCTAATGACATAAATCGAGATATCTCCCATATAACGTCGATATTAAAATGTTTTTGGTTATTACACACACATGTATGATTGTGTACGTGTCGGTCGTTAGCTAAATTCTATTGTTCTAACGAGTCAGCCTCTAAGCAATCGTTATAAAGCGCGCACCGAGCGAGTCACCAAATTTTAACACTAGATTGCCCAAGCAAGTCATTTTGACTGCTTTTTAATTTCAAGTAGAAAAAAAATTATGTATATAATGATACAATTTCTTAGAATTTTGTGACTTTTTGTACAACCTGTAAATGCGTTTATTCATAATTGTTGTTACCTCCCCCCTCCTTCATTTCCGGTATATATATATGTGTTATACCTATATTGCCCAAAAGCAGTCGTTTTGACTGCTTGGGAAATTTAAAATAATCAAATGACTTATTATTGTAAGAGAGCCGTCGCCGTTAACCGAACGCCTACGACTTTGATAGTGGCGAATCTGATAGCGGCGACTTTGTGTTCGCGATAGCTCTCGATCGTTCCATGACGATCGAGAGCGGGCATCAACGAGAGGACGACCGCACGCAGTGCCTAGAGCCAGTTCTTGGACGAATAATAATGCATAAATTATATTTTTTATTGTTAATATTTACCAATAACCTGTTATATAACTGCAAATAATATAAAAAAATATTAAAAATTAATTTTAAATAAATTTCTTTACATATTAGTTATTCTTCCACAATGCAGTCATTTTGACTGCTTTGGGGCAATATAGGTATATACCAAGTTTCAGTCTTTCTAGTGTTAAAGCGTTGCCTTTGTATAATCTGTGTTCTTTCCTTTTTAACTCCACTGCCATACCAAATTCTATCATAAAGACATAAACCAGGCCCCCATTGACCCGGAGCCCTCGATGCCGCGAAGGAGTCGAAAATAAATACAAGGAATCTTCGCTTTCCGCATCTGGGATGTGTCCCTACACCCGTAACTCGGGTGAAGGGGTTGAATTATCGTCTTGCCGAGTGAATTTTATAAAACCGCGAGAAACATAAGCCGCAAAAGACTCGACGACCTCGGCATCGTGTAACGTCTCTCTTTTCGCAGCTTCTTTACGACCACGCGACCCCGGCGTTCCGTATAAGCGAGCAGCAGCAGCAGCCGCGAATAATTGACGAGAAAATTATTACGCGGCCGTGTCCAAACGAGGGCGTAAACAATGCTGAAACAACATCGCGCATTAAGCGTGCCCGGGAGGGAGGAAGAAAGAGACAGCCGACTTTTCGTCCCCGTTAATCATTCAGATAACGCCAACGTCGCGTTACACGCCAGGATTAACGAGCGCGACAAGGCGGCGCGAAGTTTGCACTCCAATCAAGGTGCTCGATGGTCTATTAAAACCGTGGCTCCGCGCCTTTATCAAGGTCGCGTTGCACGTCGTTTTTCTGAAACGCGACCTCCTTTATTTTCCCATAGCTTTCCATTCGCCAACACCGCGTTGTGCACCACGTTCGTTCGCCTTATCGCGACCTTTTTGTCCGCGTTACTCGTCTTTTATCACGCCTCCATGTCGCGTGATCGCCGCCATGCCAGCCCCTGATACAACGGATTACAACGGAGGATCCAATCCGTGGATCTAGACGATCCACGCCACCGTCTGACACGGGAGTACTCCGCGTTATGGATGCCCCAGTGGTCGAGGCAGAAAAACCACGGGCGAGATGGAAAATCTTGGGAAACGGCGGTAAAGACCAAACGGAATAAATGCTG
>NW_016908754.1:363213-364669 GCF_001483705.2 Eufriesea mexicana | reverse complement strand
TGAACCGTGAAAAATTGCTAGTCGTCCATCTTCCATCCAGGGAACATGACAGACGAGGTTTTACTTCGATGATCGAAAGACTGCCGACATCCTATTTCGCACCCTGTACTCGATGCTTACCCGTGGAATTATCGACGTCTATTGCCGCGCGTCTTCGAGATACTCTGGTGATTTTTAGAAACGACCAGACGAAGTATTCAGGATCTCGGGAGGAAAAAGTTCTCGAGGCTCCGATCCGACTATCAGCGAGCTATAAAGTTTCCCGGTATACGCCTCTCTGACAAGATCGACTTTCGCCTATTCGGAGAAGCTTCCATCTTTCCACGCGAAATTCTCCCCGTTCGATCGGGTATTTGAACGGGTATGGGTTCCCATTTGAAAAACCAGGCCGCTACGACGTCGATCCGAAGCAGAATGAATTTTCCACGCGTACGGGATTCATCTTGCCAGCTCGGTCGAACATGAAACGTTTCGATACCGTAATGCCACGGGGTACAGAGGGGAACCGGTACTCGGTTTATAGGAAACTTTTACGCGCCGATAAAGCCGCGCTTTTCTTCGCGGATCGCATTCTCTCGGACACACCCCCCGCTGTCCCGATAACGCCGTTTCAAATTTCCCGCGGTTACGCGCGAATTGCACGAGGAAAGTTATTTCATTTAGCCAGGCCGTATCACGCGTTTCATACATCAGCCGTTATTACGCTTTCGTTGTTTCGAAAACGTAAAACGACGAGCGAGGAAATAATTTCGCGCGCTGGTTTCACGATTTCCTCGACTTTAATAAATCACTCGGCCTTATAGTCTGGATTTCGATGGCGCGCGCGTGAAACGAGACGCTATCGAGACGCTGGCAAGATCGAGGCAATCGTTCAGTCCGAGAAAATTTTTCGACGAACGAGTATTCGTGGGAATAAAGGGATTGGAGAGAGAAGAACGGAGAAGGCGTGCGATCGGCACCGATCGATCTCGTTTTCGCGGAAGACCGGTCCTCTTTGCGGAAAGGTGTTCCCGTTACCCTGATTGCCAGAGGACAAACGGAAATAAATCACCTCTGGCGCGAACCGCCGCGTCCGCTTCGCTCCGCGCTTCGTCATTGGCTCCCCTTGTACGACAAGCTGGGCCACTTTATCGGGGATTAAAAGAAGAGTTTGAAAACTAATCCGACGGAAACCGTGGATAGATCGATAAGACGGACGTCTCGGACATCGTTTATCTCGAAATAAAGAGGCCGAGATAGGAGTTGCGCGATAACCGTAATCTTCTTTCGACGAATGGGTCGGCGAAAGATGGATCGCGGGGAAATAAATTCGAATGAAATATAGCGGCACGTCGATACGACGGTATTATACAATTTTTATTAGGACGATCGGGCAACGTCCTTTCCGGATATTAAATTATCCCGTTCTATTTACGGCTCGCAGCTTCTCGGCTGGCGGGAGCGGAAAACGGAAGAG
>NW_016908754.1:335353-363160 GCF_001483705.2 Eufriesea mexicana | reverse complement strand
GGAAGAGCGAAGGATTATCCGCGCGGCCTGGAAAATACGAAAAACATTTCTTTCACGCGCTGCTGCGTAGCCGTGATACACCGACGACGAGCACGGGGCGAGAAAAGGCGAGCCGTTATCCGTGCGACGCGCCAGTGAAATCCTCGTGTTTTCCCTAACCCCGTTTCGCCTTTCTGCAAATCACGGATAATGCGTTCTATTGTTTCTGGACGTTGTCTGCGGTCGATACGAACCCCGTTGCGCGGCTTCATATCGCTGAAACGTTTCCACCTGTTCACCCATGCGCGCCGCTCGCACCTGCATCTCTTCCCACACTCTTCCATTCCCGTGTCACCGGTAACGCGTGCCGAGTTTCCGCTTTAAAACACCAATCATCACCGGGTAAAAACTCTGCCCCGCGCGCCGCTCGCAGACCCGAGTTTCGATGTTGACCCGCGTCTGGCGATCGCTCGTCCGAAAGGTCAATATCGATCCCGCGCATCCAAACTGCCGTCGATCATCACCGTCCACGAGTTCCCGCGGCCCGGCTCCACCCGTGTTAATACCACTTTGCCAAAATTCGCTAATCCACGATTCTACTCCTGAAACGCTGTGCTCCTCGGCGCGAACCCGCGGACACTCCTTCCGATTATGCGCGAGTTCGCTACTTCGCTCCGACGAGAAATTCAGCAGGGAGTCCGCGCGCTACCCGCGCTGACGTGGGTTCAAAGCCACATAAAAGGCTCTTAGCATACATCGACCGGGTGCAGCCAGCAGCACTGGCGTACACGCGCCAGGCAACCGACGATACGAAAGATCCACCGTCTCGATTCCTCTCTGCCATTTGGAAACGTTTGGACTCGAAGAAGGATACGGTAGAAAGATACCCAGCATGGGAATGGCGGAGAGACGACTTTCGAACGAGTCGCGTTTATTCCTACCGCTCCCTTTCAAAGAGGTCGACACCCGCCCCCACTCGCTAGGTCGCCGTGCTATTTTTCTGGCAAATGGGTTTGCTCGTTTTTCCCGTCCACCGACGCCGACGAGAGGATTACGATACAGGGCCGTTAGCTTTCGCTTTAACGATCCTCCATTTTGTTCGTTAGTCGAACTCGATCGACCAAAGAGAGACAGGCGAGAGGGTATCGCGAGAAGCGCGTCGTAAAGGTGGCGAGGTTGGTTAATGAATAAAATCGAATGGTTTCCACGGAGATTATACGTACGCTAGGCTGAAGCTTCCCTCTGCCGTGTCCCGCGTGACGGAACTTCATCGGTCGAAATCGGGAGTATCGTAACGAACGATCGCGAGTGCGACGCGTGTTGGACGGATTTGAACGCGAACGGGTATCATGGCCACCCGTGGCGTGCTTTTTCCCGACGAATATTCAAGCGCCAGATTATCAGGCTGCGCGTGTTGCTTCAGCCATGGGGCTCGATCGATTCTAACCATCGCTGCGAAACTTTCTCTCCCAACCGATATTTCCCTCTGCACCCGGCTCTGTCTCTGCTCCCTCTCATAGAATCGTCCACTTGCTTCCGTAACGGAATTATGATAACGAGGGTGAAATAAGGCGAGCCGGTGTCGCGGAGAAGAATGACAAAAACAATCTCGCGGAACCGGATCGGCGATTGGGTCCCTTTGCCGGCTGTTCCCTTGCACTTATCCTGGATAGAGCTTGAAAAGCGGATAAGAGTTACAAGGAAGCCCAATTATCGTAACGACGTCGTTAGGATGAGACGCGATGGTCGCTTCAAAGTGTTGATCCCATCGCTTCCTTCCTTCCAACGAGGAACCGTTTCTCCATCTCGTGACCTCCTTTTTCTTAATTTCCCTCGACGTCCTCGTACTTTTCCCTCCCTCTCTCACTGTCTACACCCTTCCTCGCCGCCGGTTAACTTCTCCCGCGTGTCTAATTGATACGGGACTCTATCCGCTTTCCTACCCAGATCCCACCTTCGTGGGTTTCGAGAAAGGCGATCGAAGGGATCCAAGCGATCGTGTATCGTCGACGATAAAGAGATAACCAAGAGCGTGTTCGGGGGTAAAATCGGAAGGATTCCGTGGCCCCGATAATTAATGCAGAGCACAGTGATCCCGTCATAATTAAGCAATCCGCGATAATTCCCCCCAGTTGCATTCGTACGTGCCGACACAATCGTGCTCGGCATAGTCGAGCCAAGTCATTTCCGGCGTTAATCAGTTTTCGAGTCCGACGAGATCGGCTCGATCTTTAATCGATGCATACGTGCTAGTGGACAAGATCGCATATTTACCTTTGACTTTCTAGTCGAAGATGAATTATCCTATTTCTTCACTCGCATTTTTCACAAATATATTTATCTCTTTCACGATTATCGAAGTATATCGAGAACTCGGAGAACAAACGCACTGTTTTAGAATTTTCTATGCGACGAGGAACATTTTATAAACGAGTACCCCTTGCACTAGAGAGACGCCTCAATCGCCATTTAATCAGAATTAACATATCAAATTTTAAATTACCTAACGATGCGTGGAATGTCGAAGTAAAATAATTCTACGTCTCAATTTGCATACGATTTCTTATTCGCCGTTTTAAAAATATCGTCGACTTTATGGCAAAAGGTGTTCGAATTACTATTCTTCTGCAACGAAAAAATCGTTGGAGGCCAAAGGGTTAGGTTAAGGCCAAACTAAGTCTAACTGAAACTAACTCTAACTGACTGACTCACTGACTCGATGATTCAGTAATTGCTTCACTCTTCAACTCTCAAGTGAAACTCTAAAAACTGCCTCCATCTTCCAGAATGGGCCCTTTTAACACTAGAACTACCAATCCAGTCAAAATGACTGGTCCCAGGATTTTCCTTTTTGCAATCACCGAACATATGCACCTGCTTTAAGAATAAAATTGGTATCAACTCGTATTAGGAAAGCACTGTAATCGATATATTCACTCGTATTCATCGTACTGCTGAAATTACTATAATCTGTGCACGTTATAGCTAGGTACCCATTGAAGATCGGTAGTTCTAGCGTTAATAAAACGATACTCCATTTTCTCAGAACTCTACGTTTGTTAAACGACGTCCATGTATTCTTGTACACTGGAAACGTGTTTTAATTATAACCCATACCTCCATTCCTAATTGTAACTGTACCCAATGCGTTCGTCGCATTGTATACATGGATTTTTCCCATTCCAGGACGAAATTTTTCCACCAATCAGATCTTCGTCTAAAGAGTCACGACGTCGAGGTGGAAGAGCGAGTCGTTAATTAAATTTCTTTCACGCGGTAACGAGCAGGCAAGGAAAGCTAGGATCCACAGGATGCACAGGACTAAACCGGATATTATAAACGGTCGTTAAACGTGGCACGGCGGAGGACTGTCGTTTGAATTTCGTACGTGACGCGGTTTCGTATCGCGCCAGGACTTCCGGCGAAACGTAATTAAAATCCCTGCGGAGAAGGTGTGCTCGCATTTTTGCGAAACGCTGCAAGAGGACGTCGCAGGAGCGTCTAGAGCCAGCGGGAGATCCTGGGACTTCGTTTCGCGTCTACCCGACTTAATTCCACCATAACGATAATTCCATTCGGCGACGAAAGCACCGTGGGAATGAAAGTCTTCCCGATCAAGTAGAACGAAGGTTCAGTCTGGAAGATTTAGCGATATCGATTGCGAGTGAGGAGTGATTCTCGGATTTGGAGAACATGGCGCATGTGAAGTGATTTTTTAAGAAACAATTATAGTCTTAGTATTACTGAATTTTGTGTTTTCCTTTCATCTTCCTAACTTACTCCCAAAATCCAACACGTGTGATTTAAATAAATATAGGAATGGAATGTGTGTGGCTCTGAAAGAACGTCAAGAGTGTTTGGGCTTAGAACGAAAGTGACCACGTGCAAGAGGATTGACTGCAAAGAATATTTATGACAGTGTCATAAGTGTGAAAGTTTAGGGATGCGTCTAGAGCGATTGAAGTACCTGGCCCACCTAGGTTATGTAGGAAAGAAGAGTATGATTGAGAAAGAAAGCTTAGGTATGAAAGATGACGAAATGAAGGGTTAAAAGTAAGGGTGCAAGGACGTGAGAGGACAATGTGCAAAGACAGTTTTGTAAGGACAGTCCATCGGTTACAGTTTATGAAAGTTAGTTGTAAGAGTTAATTTTGAAGAGGATCAGAGAAGTGTGACCATAGCGAATCTCTCTTGTTTCAAAGCCAGCCGCCGCCATTCTATTTACAAGTTTAAAATCCCTGCGGAGAAGGTGTGCTCGCATTTTTGCGAAACGCTGCAAGAGGACGTCGCAGGAGCGTCTAGAGCCAGCGGGAGATCCTGGGACTTCGTTTCGCGTCTACCCGACTTAATTCCACCATAACGATAATTCCATTCGGCGACGAAAGCACCGTGGGAATGAAAGTCTTCCCGATCAAGTAGAACGAAGGTTCAGTCTGGAAGATTTAGCGATATCGATTGCGAGTGAGGAGTGATTCTCGGATTTGGAGAACATGGCGCATGTGAAGTGATTTTTTAAGAAACAATTATAGTCTTAGTATTACTGAATTTTGTGTTTTCCTTTCATCTTCCTAACTTACTCCCAAAATCCAACACGTGTGATTTAAATAAATATAGGAATGGAATGTGTGTGGCTCTGAAAGAACGTCAAGAGTGTTTGGGCTTAGAACGAAAGTGACCACGTGCAAGAGGATTGACTGCAAAGAATATTTATGACAGTGTCATAAGTGTGAAAGTTTATGGATGCGTCCAGAACGATTGAAGTACCTAGCCCACCTAGGTTATGTAGGAAAGAAGAGTATGATTGAGAAAGAAAGCCTAGGTATGAAAGATGACGAAATGAAGGGTTAAAAGTAAGGGTGCAAGGACGTGAGAGGACAATGTGCAAAGACAGTTTTGTAAGGACAGTCCACCGGTTACAGTTTATGAAAGTTAGTTGTAAGAGTTAATTTTGAAGAGGATCAGAAAAGTGTGACCATAGCGAATCTCTCTTGTTTCAAAGCCAGCCGCCGCCATTCTATTTACAAGTTTATTTTATTCTATTAAATCTTTGCACTCGAGAGATGACTTTCAGTCACCATTTCATAAAATTTGGAAGATCGATATTAATTAATGTATCAAATTTAATATAATGTAAGTGTGCGAAGTATCGAAGACAAATAATTCTACAATTCTATTATTATACAATTCTTTATTTACTGCTCAAAAAAGTATCGTCAGTTTTTTAGTACAGAATCTTTGAATTTCTACTCTTATCTAGCTAAAGGATCGTCATGTGCTAAGGGTTAAGAAGCCAACAACACTATCTTAAGTCAATCCACCCAAAAAGACCCTACATTAAAATAATCCCCATAGTACCAATTCGTCCATTACGTTAATCAATCACAGTTTGTAAAGACAGATTTGGAAGAACAGTCCATCGGTTGCAGTCCATCAGTTACAGTTTATGAAAGTCAGTTGTAAGAGTCAGTTTTAACACTAGATTTACGGAACGCGTCAATTTGACGGAAGGGTTGCTCTAATTACACGATGGTAAGAGATTTAGTTAACTTATATTAAAACTGTTAATATAATATATAATTGTTTTTAAATTAAACTAATCGTTAAAAAAAGGCACGTGGTTTCCTTTACCTGTCAATTTGACACGTGTCCTTAGAAATAGCTATAAAGATAGCGTCTGTAAACCTAGTGTTAAGAAAGATCAGAAAAATGTACCCATAGCGAATATCATATTTTATAGTCGCCGTCATTCTATTTACAAGCTTATTTTATTTTATTAAGAAGCCAACAATACTGTCTTAAGTCAATCCACCCAAAAGCGATCCTACATAAAAATAATCCCTACAGTACCAACTCGATCGTTACATTAACCAACCATAGTTTGCAAAGACAGCTTTGATAGGATAGTCTTTTATTTACTGCTCAAAAAAGTATCGTCAGTTTTTTAGTACAGAATCTTTGAATTTCTACTCTTATCTAGCTAAAGGATCGTCATGTGCTAAGGGTTAAGAAGCCAACAACACTATCTTAAGTCAATCCACCCAAAAAGACCCTACATTAAAATAATCCCCATAGTACCAATTCGTCCATTACGTTAATCAATCACAGTTTGTAAAGACAGAGTTGGAAGGACAGTCCATCGGTTGCAGTCCATCAGTTACAGTTTATGAAAGTCAGTTGTAAGAGTCAGTTTTAACACTAGATTTACGGAACGCGTCAATTTGACGGAAGGGTTGCTCTAATTACACGATGGTAACAGATTTAGTTAACTTATATTAAAACTGTTAATATAATATATAATTGTTTTTAAATTAAACTAATCGTTAAAAAAAGGCACGTGGTTTCCTTTACCTGTCAATTTGACACGTGTCCTTAGAAATAGGTATACAGATAGCCTCAGTAAACCTAGTGTTAAGAAAGATCAGAAATGTGTACCCATAGCGAATCTCATATTTTATAGCCGCCGTCATTTTATTTAAAAGCTTATTTTATTCTATTAAGAAGCCAACAATACTGTCTTAAGTGAATCCACCCAAAAACGATCTTACACAAAAATAATCCCCACAGCACCAGCTCGTTCGTTACGTTAATCAACCCCAAAGCCCGAAAATACGCTGCGTTCTAAAATCCTTGGAGAAATCGGGCATTCGAGTATCCGAGGGTACTATCCGCGAAGACAAAAGTTCGTTTCATGGGATTAAACGAAAATACTCATTAAAATTTGCCCGCGTC
Source organism: Eufriesea mexicana (assembly GCF_001483705.2). Taxonomy (NCBI): domain Eukaryota; kingdom Metazoa; phylum Arthropoda; class Insecta; order Hymenoptera; family Apidae; genus Eufriesea; species Eufriesea mexicana. The sequence continues at coordinate 356,452 of NW_016908754.1, read as the reverse complement.
TCTGAGCCGGATTTCATTTCGCTCATCCAACGATGCGTTTCTCGTCTTTGGCCTCGAAACGAACGGTCCTCCGAGCGATTTTTAAATCCTCGGAACGCGGACGTACTCGCGAGCGATGGCCGAAATCCACGGGCTCGTCGCCGCTGACAGGTTGACGCACACGCGGGCTTTCCCGTAACGTCGACAACCTTTCATTCGCGTTCACGGTGACGCGCCGCGTTTTCAAAATGTCCATGCTCGTGCCGCCTGACATCGTCGACTTCTCGAGTGGATTATGCTGACAGCCGCGATGAAAGGCGATCAGGAAATTAACTGGACTCGCGTCGTTCAAACGTGTCGCGAGCCTCGTCGCGGTCGGAGGAGCTTGCGCGCGCGGCCGCGCGACCGCTGCGCCCTTCCGCCGCCATTTCCATTTAATTACACTTTCAGACCGTTACTTTTTTCCTCCCTCCTCCCTTTCCCGCCCGTGTCCACTTCCGTCCTTCTACCTGGTTATTAAACCTGTTCGTGACAGCCGGCGATAATAAAATCCGGGCATGCACGCGCCATTTTATTCCCTTCCGAGTTCTTGCTCGTCCGCAAGCTCGCCGATCGTCTGGCGATTCGCTTACCACGCGTGTAACGATGAAAAGATGCACAGGGAGAACCGGGGGTATTTAAGCGTCTCGTTCGAATATAAAGATGGCGTCGAACGAGGATCGAGGGAATAAAATGGCGCTGAATAATACGTCCCTACCTCGAGTTTTCCCTCTTCCGTTACTCTTCCGAGATTCTTCTCGAATTAAAAGAATGATTACACAGTTTCGTTCGTTCTTTATACCGTGTACACAGAGGCGGAAGACTTTTCGCGAACCCGATTGGCAATGGGTATGCAATTTTCAAGCGATAGAATTACCGCGCTTCAATGGAGCGGATTCAATTACGCGTTATCCATCATGCAAGGACGAAATCCACGGTATGGACCGCGGAACCATGCCAATATTAAACCTGCTTCATCATGCTCCCCGCGAGACGTAAGAAGTCGGGATCGATTGACTCTTCTCTTCGCTTTATTTCGCAAACTGTAACGTTCCATTTCGAGAGCCGCTGCCGGTGTATACAGAGTGGATAGAATCTGTGTACACGATTCAGGCGATCCGACGTGCTCGTGAAGCCTGCACGACAAATGGGAAAAGCGACTCGAATTCGGGCGAAACCGCGAATTGTTCGACGAAACTTTTTTCCACGGAATAAACGTCCGACAAATCTCGCATTTCTGCTTAAATGAAACTTTCATCGTGGATATGGAATTGTTATTCGAATATGATGAAATTGAGCAGAAATACAAAATACTTGGTCGGTTGAAGAACAACGATTAGGAAATATACTGGGCAGCATCCCGATTCATTTCTTTCTCTTTTCTTCTTTGTTTCATCGTCGTGTCCTACGTCACGCGAAATTCGCCGAGATTCGATAAAATTCGATAAAATTCGATGAAAAATTCCTCGCAAAGTAATCGAAGGATTTTTACTATCTGCATCTTCGGCGCCACTGTTACTCCTTTCGTATTACGTACGATAATTGTAATCGCAGCTACGACGGGGCACGGTGCCAAGAAAATTTTCAAAGGAACGCAGAATTACGGCCGCATATTCTTATGGAAATTAAAGCCACGAGCGGAAAGTAAATTGCGGTCGTAAGCGGCCGATAACAATTATTAATGAATTGCTAATTAGTATGCGGGCAATATACAAGGGTTAAAAGTCGAGGCGAGCAAGGAAAAATCGCAGTGTCGCTGGGAAATTGCGAAATTATTGGCCTTACCGGAAATTGCTGGTATAAACTTTCGACGCTCTGCTTACGGGTCGAGCAACGAAGATCTTAGATATAAACGAGAAAGGCAATGAAGATGGAAATAGAAGGGCACCTGTTCTCGAAGCGAACGTCTCCCGGAGTGGCAACGCTTTTACGTACCAACAATGATCATCGCGCGCGGAAATAGGAAGAACGAAGGAAAGAAGGAAAATGTGAAAAAAGAGGTGCAAGGTCGATAAAATCGAAACAAAATGTCGTCTGAAAGGGGTAACGTTGTCGAAGTATTTAACTATTTAACGCAACGTCCAAGCGTCTTCCATTGAACCGAGAAATAAAGATTTTAAAAAAGAAAAAGCGGAAAGCAATTTACGCTGTAGCGACGAGGTTAAATTTGTTATTCGAAGACTCATTCGAGAAGTTATCTCGCGAGTTCGCTCACCTCGGGATATTAATAACACGCAAATACGATTTCTATACTCGCTGCGAAAAATATGGCGAATACCGTTAAAAGCTCGGGGAAACGATCATCGAGCTGTATAAATATTCGCGACGCCATTTGCTCGAACGGTATAAAAGACGTGCGTGGCGAATCGCGAACACGAAGAACATGAACAATATCCACCCTTCGATCACATTGCACGGTAACGCGAGTGCATGAAAGGACAGTTCCGATTGGCAATTCGCGCGAGCAATTTGCATATCCGTTACGCAGGCGTTATTGCCAGCCTCTTGGTCGAAAAGCGACAATCGCTTAACCGAACGCCGCTCCTCTTCGCCGTGATTTTTTCCCGGGTGTAGCAATGCCGGTACAGTTTCCGAAGGGCGGAAATTTTGCAAACGAGAAACCGGGGAACGGCGGCTGTGATAATTCAGCCGAATAAACTGCGTGCTATCCGTTACGAAAGCTACGGCTGACGCGGCATTTTTACGGATCGCGGTAATCTATCATGCGCCCGGCAACGTATAAATTATTCGCGGGGGGTAAGAGATAGCGAAACGCGAGTCGCCATCGCGGCCACCGACGCCGGGGCATCACGGACGCTTCCGCGGCCGTCAGAGCTCGATGTTAGGTAATCACTGTTACGATACTGGACCGTTGCCTTTTGCCGCTTTTTCCGTGTACGCCATCTTCGTCACGGTACTCCGCGATATTACTGGGAAATCCATCAAATTGAGAAAAAGGACGAAACAAAGGCGCAAAGGAAAGAAAGGGGGCGGAAAGGAACCGGAGAGAAAACCCTCGAGTCGGAAATGCGCGCTTGAAACGCGATATACAGAAAACAGGCGAGGGAAGGGGGGCGAGCGGACGAATATTCCCAGGGGGTGAGTTTTCACAGCCTTGGCGGAAATACTTCTCACGCGTAGCGACCGACCGGTCTGAAAGGGGCAATATCCGTGTTAATTAACGCCGACAAACAAGATCTCGAAGCGGTCGTCTCCGCGCGCCGAGATACTTTACGCCGCGAGGAAATTAATTGAAGGGCCGTACAATTTTACGAATAATTCGCGTAATTAGAAATTCAGCCGCGCGCTAGATATTATTCCTCGGGACGATAAAATTACCGCGGCGCCGTTCCTACGTCTCTCTAGCCGTCTCCGCAGATCCGTGTGCTCCGTAACGGATCGTTGATAATTGAGTCCTGTCCGGACGAGCGAGTTCCTTTAGCCCATAAATGATATTCCACGCGAGATTGCTCCACGCGGTCCTGTTCCTTTTTCCCCTTTTTCGCGTACTTGTCGACGCAAAACGCTTTCGTCTCGGTCAGCGTTTTATTGCTCGTGTTCCGCAGCCTCTTTGCGGCAGACGAAGGGAAATTCGCGGATCGATCGTCGGCGAGCAGTGACGGTGGCGGTCGATGAACGAGACTCGTGATCGCGTGGCGAAGGTGAGAGACGGCTCGGGAATCGAGCGGTGAACGGAAGCAAGCGGAACGAACAGGTGCCGTAAGAAGTTGGACAAACACTCTCTCTATGGAGGGACACGCCGGAAACTCGGCCGTAAGCGGCGAGACGAGGAGTTGGTCACGCGTTACCTCTCGTTTCCGTGTCCTAACAACGGCTCCCGAGCGCGCTGCAACCGGATTTTCTGCAGGGGAATTGCGAGTTGCGAGTCCGAGGAGACAGTGGCTCGATTCGCTAATTTGGAAACTAATCTAGATCAGCCAGTGTTTCCGCTGGATGCCTCTGTATACAGGCAGACGTATTTGCCGTGCTAATTTAATTCTCGTTATTTCCTGGAAAATTTGCACGAACGCGCGCGAATTTTGGCTAATTTCGACAACTCCTTCCTTCCTTGTTTGACTTGGAACAACGATCCAGGATGGCGGATAACGACCGCGAGCACTGCCGACAATCGATGCTCGCTTCTTCTACGTCGCCGAGGACTCCTCGGGCAAATTAACGTTCGGAAATTCCACGCGAATCGTGACGTACGAATTTTGCGTGCAATCGATAGTCGCGCACGCGAATAAACACGCATGCTTGTCGGACCATTTCAGCGATCCGTATCGATCCACACGATCTACGTACGTCTCGACAATGGTCACGTCGCATTCGCCAATTTTCGTATTCAACGCACCGACCGTTTAATGGAATACGATCAAAAATCGTTTCAATTGTGTTCCTTTTTTTTTTTTTTTTCGGAAGCGGATTTTAATTGGAACCGGAGAAAGCGATTCGGCAATTGGAGCGAGCACTTTAATCGACGCTATTTTAATCTCCATTCGCAATTTACCACGACCGACGAATTACGGGGTCCGAGCGCGAGGGAACACTCTCGAAAGCGCTCGAATTCCCGAGCTTGTTTTCTCCGTGAACACGATCGAATCTCGCTTCCTCGTGATCGATCATCGCGAGGGAGGAACAGAGAGTGCGCGGAGAGCCGAGAGAAGATGGGAGAGAGAGAGGGAGAGAGAGAAATACACGGGGAATCAACGTCATTAATCAAAGGATGAAACGACACCGGGCGACCGAGCTCCGCTCCAATTTCAGGCTTAACTCACGTATCCCTTCGTACATATTGGAGCGATGTGGAAACAGGCTGCCGCTGGCTGCAAGGTGGAAGGTTTAAGGTGGAAAGCACGCTTCGTTACTCCGATAACTATCTGTCATCGCGTGTGCTCCGGACGCAATGTCACCGATCACGACTCGCTCGCTCCGGCTGTATGGGGCCGCCGAGTAGTTTAATCAACTTCGTGCAGTTTCACCGATGCGTCCTATTGATTTATCGATCGGACGCCCGCGACGCCGGCCGATTTTAGCGTCGCTTCGTCGTTCTCTCCGAGGAAGATGCTCTCGCCAACAACTGTTTACCGGAGTTTCTCTCGATACCGCTTTCGCCGTGAAAACGGAAGGATAAGCTCGGGGAAATGGGATCGGAGCTTCGTTTTTTTAAATTCAGTGCTACGTCCATGAGTTCCCAAGGAGGGGAGCAGAGGATGCACGTCGATCGACAAATTCGATAAAGTTTAACGAATTTTCTCATTCGATTCTCCCCGTGCTCTGTTCTCGGGGTTTACAAATTCGCGGTTGTTCATCCTTAAAATACCGTTTCGGTATAAAATATTATTACTCATCGGACAAAACCATATCGTGATCCCGTATCCAGGTAAAACGCGATGGCATTTTCACGCTTGGCTATCATATACGCCAGGTACCCGGAGTATGGGGCGATAACACAGTTTGTTTTTCCGTTTGTGATCCCTACCCTTATACCTCAAATTATATTGGAAACTCCAACCAATTATAAATTACAGAGCCCTACCAAGAGTCTATATAAATGTGGGATGGAGAGCGGCGAAGGTGTCACAGTGCGCGGGTAGGGTGCGAACAGACGTAACTCTCGGGTTCGAATTCAGACTAGTACTGGTTTATTTCGCTGTAGGTTTGGGTATTTATAATAGTTTTGGATGGAGGAGAGGTTATTGATATTACTGTGTCATGGGTCCAAGGGATGGCTATCTTGTAGTTACAGTTTCAGTGATTCATTAGAGCTGGGTCAAAGGTTTGGAACTACTAGCCAGCTATCTTGTGGTGAGTCACGATGTGTCACAGGAGCAATATCTGAGACCCCTGTATGTTTGTTAACTACGTCACAAAGAACACTAACAAAGTATTAAGAGTAGTAGTGAGGCGAATGGGTGTGCGGTTTTACTTCTAAGGGAAATTACATGGTATGGAAACGCTTGGGTCGTTTCTCGAAAAGAGGAATAGCGAATGACGGTATCGGGTCCGACTCGAACAATTCAGGGCGAAAGAAGAAACGATAGCGCCAAATCCTTTTTTCAGGATGTCTGTGACTGTGTCGAATGACTGAGAAGGAAAGCCTGTGCACGAAGAGAGATTTGGCTTTAAGTAAGGATGCAAGGGTGCGAGGAAGTTAGTAGGCAGAGTTGAAAGTAGGCAGAATAGAGAGAAGTCAGAAGGCAGAAGGCTGAATGCGTAGAGCAGAGACGTAGTGAAAAGGCTTTACTGAGTACTATATTGTCATTTGTCAATATTTACAGCTGTAATTGATTTATCATTTGATCATTCTTGAATTGATATAGAATTTAGATTAAGAGTGAATAGCTTAATCCAATGGAGACGGCTACACTCAGTACAGTATTGTCAATTGTCAATATCCGTAGCGATAATATGATCGTGTGAGAAACTTAGTGTAAATTTTAGTTAAATAAAACCTGTTTTGTTATAAAAAGGGAGTTATTGTTTATTAGACGCGCAGAACTCTGTCTACATAGGATTAATTTAGCCAAAAATCCTACATAAATGCTAGACTTATTGGTTCTTGGAACGTAAAAACATTCGATAGCCAGTTAGGGACACAGTCCACTTGCTATTTCGAAGCCAAACACAATCTCCTGAAAGAACCGTCTAATAGTTGTCAAGCCAGAACGACCTAGTGACGATATACAGTGGGAATAGAGTAATTTGCAGCGAGACGCGTCGAGTCTCCGAGTTCCTGGTGTCTATAGCAACAGGTTTTCTAAAAGCCGTTTCTTAAAAATATTTCCGAGCTGTTGCACCCCTGTGCGGTGTCGCGGCTTCGCGGAGACAGATCACGACGTTCCCTCTCTTCGCGACGGAGAATTCGTTTGATCTTTCACGCGAAGAGCGATGTTTCCTTTTTCGCCCACTTCTTCCACGCGTCAGGAACTTCTGATCGATGTCCACGCGTAATGTTTGCCGTGGAAGGAAAATAAATTATTACTTTAATCAGTTCGCTGTATCTCGCGCCCGACTTCGTGGGCTATAATGATCGATGGGTCCTATTGTTTTCGTGTTTATTATCTCGGAACGCTTCCGGGACCTTACTCGGAAACGTACGCATACTCCCGATAACGGTATTCCCAGTGAAATATCACATACTCGGCCGGTATTACGAAATGGAACCTCGATCAGGGTGGAAAACCCTTACCTCTATTCGTATTGAAGTGTTTAACGAGAAAGGAATTAATTACGCGAAGATTCCGCGCGAAACGAACTCCCTTTTACCAAGCCGGGGTCAACGAGCAAGCAAAATATATTAATCCACTGACATACAAGTAAAACGGAATTCCATGCGTCCGAAAAATACTATTATCCCTTTGACTGTCACACCGAAATCACGTGTTTCGATCAGGACGCCACGGGAGTATTTTTATTATTCAAAGCATATGAAGATCCGGTCATCGATGACCACTATGGCGTCACAGGAGAAACCGTGACCGGTCATATATGACCAACTCTCTTCCGAGGAACGAAGCCATGTGTCAAAGATGGAAACATTACGATCGTGGAGTCTTTAGCATTTGGTCTTTTGACGCAAATCTTTTGATGAAGAAAAGAAAAGGAAAAACCGACCATCGCAATAGAGGTTGCAATTCCTTGCGGAGAAAGCTAAGAAGAACGACAGCACTTTTCTTAATTTTTTACTCAACTTTTGTGGTCACCCATCGTGTGTGGATGGCGTCTCGTGGCCGGTGACTATAGTCACCCGTAATAGCGAAAGGGTTAAGAGCACGATGGTCGAAGTGTTCCCGTAGGGAACTGTTTCTTTCCCATAGTTCCCACAAAAACTTTATTAAAATTTAAAATTCATTAAAAATATAGCATCGACCGGTGTACCTTCAAAATTTTGTAACTCCTCGAGCCAGGAACCAAGCTACCCCCACGATTCCGTGATATTTGTTCATCGTCATCGACTCGAGATCTCTAACCGCATTCCCGTCGATCAATCATTCCCTTTCCCAACAATAGGTTCGGGCGTCAAAAACTTTTCTCCGCTGGGCCCCTGTTCTCCGCAGCGTCGAATGAATAATGCACATTCTCAGACGCACTATACTCGGGAGAAATCTTCCCTTTCGCCAACGTTATACGAGAAAACTACGCCGGTCCGTCGAGACAGGTGGTCTTCGCTCGTGACGGAATACTCCTTTGTGACGGAAGCGTTCTTTCAAAGCCTTGCCTGGCAAACACGTCAAAGCCACGCCGTGCGCCAGATATGGAAATAACATCGCCAAGTGTATTCGCGGCGCTCCCCACGGTCACGCCGTTGACCGAGCTTAACTCTTTCACAAGCATAGAAAATCAAGTTTCTTCCCAAATTTCTTCGTCTCTCCCATCGACCTCTCTCTCTCTCTGTTCGACCTCCCTACACCGTTGCGCCGCCTAATCGCTAGGCATTATTATTCGCGGCGCAAGCAAAATCTATATAGGAGGAAAGCTCGCCTCTAGCAGCATGCACGTCGCGGCTAATTACGGAATATTACCACGCTCTCGTCGTTCTAACCGCTCTATTCGTGTCATCGTCTATCTCTATTCGCGTTCCCTCAGTCGTCTCTCGCTCTTTCTCCACCCTTTCGACTTTCACCACAGCTGAGTAACCCGGTCGCGACAAGGGCCTCGCGGGTGCTTCGCATGCATATGCATTGCAGCACGCGCAAATAGTATGCAAACGACTCGCAGGAAAAGTAACCGTGTTACGAAGACTCTGTAGCTCTAACCTGCTCTCTCTTAAACGTTCTTCGCGAACATCGCTGATCCCCGTCAGCGGTGTACGCTTTTATAGCGAGTGTATAGGTACACAGGTAGGATGGAGACATCGATGGGTGTGGAAAAATTTGAAACGAGTTGACAGTTTCGCGCGAAGAGACTGATTCGGACAGGGCTGATCTTGCGCGGATATTACACGTGGGTGTACAGCAAATTCCGTTAGCAGCGACCTCGTTGACGTCTCGTCAGAGTAAGTGTGTTTAGCGCTCCCTTTGATGTTCGCCTTTATGTCTAGTCCAACGTTTCTTCGCTCTCTGTTTGCCACGTTCGTTGGCAGAGCGCAGAGAATCGCGATTGATCCGTCGGGAGCCGGAAGTGGATGGCAAGAAACGTTGTCGAGAGGAATGTAACGCGTTAGTGGACTCTTTGGAAGGATGCCACGCGAACCACGAAATTGACAGGTCCTTTGATTTTTCTTTCGTTCTTCCTCGACCTGGTCTGTTCTCCTCCTCGGGTATCTCGGAAAATTCGCGTTGTTCTTTTCCCACAGACAGTCCAGCCGGGTTCTCCAAATGCGCTCGGCGAGTTTGCGTCTAACGAAGGATGGTGGATGGTCTTTCCGGCAGAATGATTCAGTGAGATTTAAAATCAATTAAACGCGAATTCCGTGCATTTGAATAGGGAGCACCGCGAGAAAACGAATTTACATTTCATTTTCTCTCCCCTATTCGTCTATTCGTCTTCTCGTTTTCCAACTGTTCCTCGATTGATCCAGCAAAGGTGTCGTTTGGAACAACGAGGGGATGTATACTAATGGAATGATTATTTTCGGATAAGAGATGCGGAAAATGCCAGCCAATGATCCCGGTAAATCGACGTTGGTTTTATTAGCACCGTGCTAGACCGCGCGGGAATAATAAAGCGTAATTCAGCAAGCTAATCCCAGAGCCATTTTGTCGTATTTTGACGCCATAAATTCGGGTCAATTGCCCTCTTTAATCCGCGCGGCCGTGCATTAATCAAAAAGACGCAGCAGTGAAATTTGATGACCTTCGAGAAAATTACGCGGAATATTCGTTAATTTATTCCTCCCTTTTAACCTTAACGATGTAACTCTATCCCGATCGAGTTATGGAAATAACGCAGACGAGGTATCGGGCAAAAATTCGAGACGTTTAATAACCTCACGAGCAAACTCGCTTAATCTTTTGCAAGAATTCCGGCATTCTCCCCCCTGAATCCCGTCGCGATCCTCATAACTAGAATTCCCCGAGCCAAAAAGCGATACTCTGTTCGTCTGCCATTCGGTTTCCTGGATCACGTTGCTTCAACAATTCCGATGAACCGATGGAATCCCTGTTCTACGATAATTTATTACCCGGTAGCAAGTTATTTCTAGTAAACCATTCTCGTTGTCGAACGATTTCCCATTTACAAGGACTCCGGTTCGCAGGTGTCGCTGTGTGCGATTCTGTCGCACGATAAACCTTCATTTACCATCTTTGCTTAATTACTATTTCGCGTTTGACAGGTCCAATCGATACTCTCTGACGAGGTCCATTTTTCCGTCCCTGTGTGCATCTTCCGAAACGATTCGATTTTTGTTGATTTCCAAAATTAATATCTCGATATCGCCTCAGTCGCGAGTCTTCCCTTCCGCGACGCCATTTTTTCAAACGTGTACTTTTCCAACGGTGAATACTGTCGTGGCAATATGTCCGATGGAAGGTGCCTATTCGCGTAATCGCGTTACGAAAATACGGAATTTGGTGCCGGCCTGTATCGATCGCAGCTGCAGCTGCATTACGAGCTCGGTCACGCACCAATAATCGTATACGCGCAATTGAAGGGCAGGCCAACTTCATAACTGACATGTGGGTTACATGTTGCAGCACGCGTTTGACGCCGTTGCCATTAGTTGCAGGCGATAAGCCGTAACCGAAAATGGTAAATACACGGTCGGTACACGGTAACTGCTAAAATATTCGGAAAAATACGTTGCACGCCGAAACACAGCCCCGTCTTCGAATTTCCCGGACGCGTTGGGAGATAGGAAAATATCGAATTACAGTTCGACGAGTGATTCGCGGCGATCTGAATAACTTGATATCGCGATACGCACGCTCGAATCAACTTTGCCCGGGTATAAAAGCTGTTACGGCATAGCTGACGCGATTTCGGGCGTTAAACAGTTCCGGGAAACAGTGACGCGTTGACAGATCCTGAGACCGGCGCTCGAAAATTCCGCATTATTTACTGGCCGATGTTCATTACGGGTTGCAAATTTATTGTTTCCGCAGGAACGAGAGCGACGTTGAACACGCGCGGCCGGATACCGGGCGTAACGAGGAAATAACCAGTATCCATATTGCTAAATATTCGCGGTGGCGTTGCAGACATTTGCATGCGCCACGCGTTCGCCGGTGGCCGTTGAAAGAGGACGAGGAAAAAGGCGAATCGATACCCGCGCCGATATTCGTCCTGACGCGCCCCGAATCAAGACGAAGATACGCGAGCGTGCAAATTGCTTCGTCCCGATAAAACAGAAACGTAGAGAAACGTAGTTACGCGTTCCGAAAAACTGTCACGCAGTTGAACGTCTTATTTTTCATTTTTTTCCTCGTTCCCTTCGTCATTTACCCTACCCCCTTTGTCCGCCGATCGAACGGTTATAATCGTTATCGGGCGCAGCTCGATTTCTCTATCTCCGATGAACGCGGTTGGGAAACGTGGGCATTTTTAGTCGGCGGTGAAAAGAGAAATTTCACGATAGAATTCGTTTAGGGAGGCGAGCTTCCCTTTCGCGAAAGTTCCGCACGGATCATCGGCGAACTTAGTTTCCGAAATTTTTACGAGGGTTTCCTCTCCTTTTTTCTTTCGCTTTCCCTTCTTCTCCCTTCTCCCCGAGTAGAGCGAGTAGCCGACGGGGCAGACAGATAGAAGGCAGTGAAAATGAGAAAATTCCTGGAATATCTTGTGCACGTCGATCGAAAATTGTGGGCGAAAGATAAGTCCTACCGTCGCGAACACTCTGCTCCCCTATCCTTGATCGTAAAGCCCCTTTTTTTTCGGCCGCCCATCGCCTCTCGGCCTTCTGAATATTCATAGTGGCTTCTAGCTGACAAATCGATAAGTCGTTACTTCATCACTTCTCCGATCGCGAATTATCTTCTTCTCCCGCGGGAGACTGCGAAACGGCTCAAATATTGCTCGATTACGCGACGAGAATTGCTTTAAACGCTGTCGGTAACGCGTTTCCTGCTTCTTTCACCTTTTATTGCCTTTATTAACGACGCGAAGGCGCGGTTTACGGGCAACGCTTTGTGCAATTTGCATAATTTACGTAAGCTATGAATTTCACGCCGGCGTATATTGTAAATATTTGATTTTATTCGCAGAGAGGGATACAAAAGAGCGCGCGTTTTACTTTTCACGCGTTCCGTTCGCGTATTTCGCGTAATTTCTCTTTTTTCGCAAATTACTTTTATACGCGAACGGAAATTATTCGCGAAATTATCTGAAAGGCATGCAAATTACGCGAAACGGTTTGATAAAAGAGCGGGAGAAAGGTGGATGAAAAATGCAGGAGAAACGGCGGGGGAGGGGTTAAGCGCCGTGAACGAAAATAATATCGAACGGGTTATTCGACGCAACGATATCGACGCGATTTCGTCGCGGAAACAACGAGGCGTCGGATTAGCGGGGGCAGGGGGTAAAGTTGGAATCTCGGAAAAGGTGTATTAAAGCGATTCGAGGGGGGACTTATTAGAGGAAACTTTCCGGCCGATCGCTCGTCGTCAAGAGAACCTCTAATTACAGGGTAATTAGTGGCAAGCGTGGAAGATCCTTCTTTACGGATACGAGATTAGATAGCGATTGCCGCAGTTTACCGAGGTGCTTGAAATGGAAATCTCTTTAAATCTTTCCACGGCTTTTCCTCTTTTATCGAGGGAATTAATTCCGGCAAAGACATTTCCGATTGCTGTTTCAAACCCATACCGCGGGATCGTTTAAAGTAGCCGGTACTCGAACGCTCTATTTATCCACGTGATTGTGTATACCGTAAATACAAGTGAGATTATTAACAAGGACCGGGTAAAAAAATCGAGAGCCGATGAAAAGCGAGAACGAGGAGTCGATAAGCGAAACCGAATTGGAAACGCGGATCTCGTCTACTCGGTGAAATTCGTTTCGCACTTGTTCGAGCTACCACGACCAGACGATCCCCGCAATTCCCGGAAAAAAGATAAGGGTGTGAACGCGTTCCGCGAAGAATAAAATATCGCGAGCGCTCTTTCGTCTCCACTTGGAAAATTCCGGCTGATATTTCGATGCCCACGTATTCGCGAAGAACACGGGACAGAGATTAACGCTTAGCCAACCGAATGGGGAGATCTGCTCGCTTTAAAGTGAGCCACTGTGCGAACGACGGGGCAGATCTCCCGCTTCTTCCTTGGCAACGCTCAGCCGCCATTTTGCTTAATTTTTCGCTGATTATTCGTCATTCGAAAACTAAACAAGGTTTCACGCGGTATAAGAAAATAGCGATAAAAATGTTTGAACAAAAAGCAACGAAGAAAGTTGGACCACCTTTAAGTAGAATTTAAGTAGAATAGATCCGTGATTGGTCAGAAATTTTCAAGTAGAATAAACCCGCCGTTTAGCGCACATTAACAGGTAGAATTGGTTCAACAGCGGTCAGCCGGATTTAGATAGAATAATTCGCCACTGCTCGGACATGTTCAAGTAGAAACAGCCCGGCACTGGTCAGACCCGATCTACGTAAATCCGCAACGCTTCTATTCTCTGTCCCGCTCGTTCGTGAACAGATGTTTGCTAGATGCGATGCATATGGTTCAACTCGAATTTTAATTAACAACTCGGTAGAGTTCGCGGTACCTGCTACGCGATAGGACGAATTCGAGGACCGAGATGACAAGAGTCGCCTAACACGCGAACTTGACCCTGATCCTTGATCCTTCTCGCGAGCGTTTTCCCAAAAATGGCAGCGTCTACGGGATTGTCCATGGAAAATATTTCTACGCGACTCACTCTACGGAACCTCGATGGAATCAGCGTAATGTATGACTCAATAAACGTCATTTTAAATCATAGCAATGTTCAGCCGTTTCGACAACGCCGATTACTAGATGCGAATCTACAGGACGAAATAAATGGCGCCGGGACAAACGTTAATGCTGGAACTTCTGCAATTAAAACGGGCTGTCGTTCGATCTAGATAGCAAATTCCCAAATGTCGTCGAACGAGTTATACCGTTCCACTGGTGACACGCGTGTAAAATTGAACATTTATTTACTTTATGGCCGACCGAGTAACGTCGCGTATGTCGAAGCAAGAACGATAAATCGCGAAAGCACAAGCGAGCTGTATATTTTCGCAAAAGTAGAATCGTTTGTAATACGCGCAGCTTTCGCGAGCACGGCGGCGTATGAACGGTCGAGAAGGATAGGGGACGCTAAGTGAAACGAGCAAGTAGAATAAAGCGACGCGGGTCGGACAGACGCAGTCGACTTTAGTCACAGCGGCGGAACGAATTTACGCGCGGCCAGACAATAAATATTATTTTGATGCAACGACGTTGGAACAACGTTAAAAAATTGGAACGAAATGGGTCGTGGATGAAAATTCGTCGCGGGGAAAAATGAAACGTTCGAAGAAACAGAGGCGGAGCGTGCGAGACGAATAATTCGGAGCAGACAGAGCCCGTCGAGCCGAATCGCGAGCTTACGAAACAGCGAAATGGATTGGTCGAAGGCATTGTTAAGATTACCGGTCGATCGTCTTTTTTCCCCTCTCTTTCCTTCCAGCGTAATTGCTCTTCGTTCGACTTCCGTTGCACTCAGCTCCGCTCGTTCCAGCCTTATCCGTCTTGCTCCGCGTTTCCGTGGCTGTCACTTGCTTCTGTTACTTCGCTGTCCCTCGTGCCCGAGTAAGATATCCGCATCCATTTTCATATTGCTGAAACGACGCGGCGGATGAAGAAGTCGGCGTGCTCGCGCAGCAAACTCGCGGTCGATCATCCCTGTACCTCGCGAGTCGCTACGAAATTTCTCTCGCAGAGAAATCATTCTCATTCGTGATCCCGGTGAACAATCGTGGATGGTGAATGGTGGAAATTTAAAGCGTAATAAATATTCGATAAAAACGTTTCGCAAAAACGAGAGGCAATTATCTCGCCGTTTAGGAATTTCTCGTATCCAGAACCATCGTAACAGATTTCTCGCGTCGGATTTGCTACTCTTCGCCGTCGCGATATTTGTTTACTCTACTACTTTAGTGCGCGCATTTTTCGTCCGCCTGCACGCGGCCGTACCCCCGACATCGGATGCTCGTCTCGGCAACATAAATCCCACATTCATTTTCATATCACCGGAACCACCGAGCCAACGCTTTTACGAGAACGCGAACGGCCTCGTAATTCTGTTCTGCTCTAGATCATTTCGCGGCCCCGTTTCCTCGTTTGTCACGTATAAACAGAGAACAAACGGGAGACGACATTTATCACGGAGATCTTTATCGATGGACACCCTATCAGCGGCGAATTCGGAAAAATTATTAGTCTCTGTCATCGCTCCAATTCGCTCCGCGACGATTCCGTTTCACGCCACGCTGCGCACAGGGACGTATATAAAATGGTTCCCGATGGCAAGTTCCGAGGTGTTTTTATACGAACCACGACAGTGGGATTCCTTCGAGATCGTAATTAATGTTTAACAAGTTCGGATCCTTTGGACCCAGTGCTCCTGTTGGACGCCTGCCACCTAGTCCCTGTCAATAGCATTTCGCGCCATTGATCGCGTTATATTTTTCTCGTGTCAGGTTACTTCCAACCTCCATCTTCCACTGTTTACGTTCCATCTGACGTCCGATTCTTCAACCGCTCCCGGAATTATTCATCCTTCGCGACTCTTTCGTTACGTAGCCAGGACAAAGTGCTCGTTAACCGGGCCGCGTTCTAGGTTTATAAACGACGCCATTTGCTCAGCAACGCTATTAGGGCTTTCTTTCAAAGGTTTTGTCCCCGTTTCCAGCGATCGTTTAAAGATTCATCGGGCTTTACGCGTGGCAACACGGCCCACGCGAAGCGTTCGCTAATGAAAAGACAGGCGCCGAGATGAGGTGAAGTCGCGCCAAGGTTTAGTGTACTTTATAAAACTTTGAAAAGAAACGCGTTAAAGACGTGCACGCCGCTTTATGAATGTTTGACCGATGCTCGCGGAACACGCCATCTTCGGCCGTAAATAATTCAGCAGCCAGCTCGAGAAGACTCTTGATCGTGCAAGGAAAAACCGGGCTCCTAGTAGCGTGGAATTTCCTCCGCGAAAAGTGCCCGCGAAATTAAACATTCTGCGGGCAATCTATCCCATCCTGATGGTTCTCCGCTTTTCAGCGTAAGAGCATTTTTTATTTCGATTATCCTCGCGGTTTAACGGTATGAAACGGATCCAAAGCAAGCACGTTCGTCTTGTGTTTGCTCTGGGGCTGAGACCGAATAACACTCGTTCTCGTGAGATCTCCGTTTCTGTTGTTATTTCTGGATACGTATTTTGTTAAAGAATTTCTCGATGCGAAGAATTCGATAATTATAACTGTGGTATCACAGGTTTCCCAGCTCGCGTACAGGTAGCTTTAGCTTAGAAAGTCATCGAGGGTTCGAAAGGCTAGGCCCTTAGCACGACCATATTTGGTCATGTTGGGGGAGGCTTTTGGAAAACGTGTACATGCCGAGGAAGATGTAAAAGAAGGCAAAACGTGGTTAGTGGACAGTTCTTTGGTGCAGTTTTTAGTAGACAGTTTCAGTTGCGAGTAGTTAGCTGTTACAGGCTGAGTTGTCATTGCGTTGTTAAGTTGAGCGCAGTCTTAAGTTGGGAATCGATATAGATTCGTGCGAAGAGACAATTCGTGTGTTTGATCATCACTCGTACATTGTTAATTTATTTTTAACCCTTTGCGCTCGAGGGGTGACTCTCGGTCGCCATTTGATCAGATTGTAAATCTTGATGTTAATTAATATATCAAATTAAAAATTACCTAACGATGTGTGGAATGTCGAAGAAAAATAATTCTACATCTTAATTTGCGTATGATTTCTCATTTACCATTTTAAAAATATCGCTGGCTCTATGACAGAAAGTCTTCGAATTAGTATTTTTCAGTAACGAAAAAGTCGTCGAGTGCAAAGGGTTAATAAATAATTCTATATACCACCACCAATCCCATTTCTACATAACGAATTCGCGTATCGCGATATATATAGCGTTTGAAATCGCAAAGACACGTGTGGACTTGGACTTCTCACTGACATACCTGCACACTTTTAGAGACTAGCTTAAAAACTCTTAGAGACTCCTGGAGACTGACTCGCACTCTTATTTAAGCCATTCATTCTGTCCTTTTCCATACCCAGGCTTTCGTTTCCAATCATGCCCCTTTCCCACGCAACCTCGGTGGGCCAGGTACTTCAACCACTCTGGACGCATCCCTAAGCTTTCACTTGACTCTAACATAAATATTCGTTGCAGTCAATCCTCTTGCACAAGGACACGTGTGACCGATTTACAAGAAAGTTAGGTGAATAATCGAAACAGAGGACACTCCACGCGTTTCTAATTCCCCATATAAACTCGCGAAGCACGAGCATTCGCGTAACGAGTACACGGTTTTATACGAAACATTAATTCGAACGAAGCACCGTTGCAGCGTATCCTACTTCAGCTCTCCTTAAATGAATTAGATATACCTGGCACTCGATTGCTTTTTCTCCCGTGCCCTGCGCCGCGCGACTATCTCGCTTCAACTGCAGCTTACTTCAACCCGCCTTTTTCGTTCTCCTCGTGCCGACTCTTTGTTTTATTGTCGCGCCGTAAAGCTCCCTTTTTGTGTCGTCGATAATCACCGGATCGATGATGCTTGTCCGCGGTCGTTGCCCCGACTACGACCGCCTGTTTATTCCACGAATTAAAACACTTTGCTCGCGAACAGCGTCAGAAGGTTACGCGATAATTCACGATTCCACGACTCCTAGCCGGCGGATTCTTTATACTCTCTGACATGCGCGAGGGAACCCGAGCTTAGCTACGTTCCTGGAACTACAGTCTGCGGGAAAAATATGGCGGATTCGTGAGATTAATCGAGCCTGAAAGTACGAGCGAGTGCTTAGACTTGGGAAACGTAAAATGATAAACGAGACGTTTCGAGAGTCAATCAGTGCCGTACGATGACAATTGGGAATTGGAGAATTTGGAATTCTCCTAGTTAATGGTAAAATGGTAAAATGGTGAGGTTGGCAGCAAGTGGAAGTCAACGAACTGTATTGCAACAACGAGTTGAAATTCCGAGTTAATCGACGATATTTTCGAATCGACCGATCAGCGTTAGACGGTCGCAAGCTTCGTCGATTCGAATGCGTGATTTTCGCATCGAATCGAAGCTACTACGATACTACGATAATTCAGAGCAGCGTACTTCTCTCGCGATCTATGCACCCGCGAACGTTTAAAGGAATCGCGATCCCCGCACGAGTATCGTCCTCAGCGTTGAATTAAAAATGCGCCGTATGCAAGCATAGCTGAAAAGAGGAAAGGTGGAATTAGTCCAGCAGCTAGTGTAAGCACGTTCGCGGAAGCGTCAATATCGGTACCGCATTCCTCGCGGCTAAGGGATAAAACGACCATAACGTCTCGTTCAGCTAATGGCAGAGGCTTCAACGGACCTGCACTCGCCGCTATTTTTACGCTCCGAGCGGAAACACGCTCGTTCCACCATTCATAACGCTCCCGAAGGCATTTGCACACGAAAAATGTGCTTACACATTTACATGCCGGTGCCTCCACCTACCGGTGCCCATCGTTTGTCTTCGGCACCGAGTCTCGAGCCCGATCCACCGACGAGAATCCCGGAAAAGCAATTCGGCTACGGTTTTTTCCTTCGTTTCCCGCCTTTCAACCCGTCAGAAGAATCTCGCGCACGGACCACGTTAACGAGCAACTGAAACTGCGTCTCTTCAAACGAGCCTCGCTCTTTAAACCGTGCCTCGTCCTGTCGTTTCATCCCTACGGCCGCGCTGTTTCAAACGCGTTTCACCCTTTGCTCGTTGCTTTTTAATCCAAAGGCGAAACCGAAAAGACGCGAACGTTGCTGGTCTCTTTGCCCCCGTTGCCCGTCGAACAACCGGTTAACACCGTCTGGATCGTTCGTTTCACCCTGCGGTCGAGTTTCCTTTCACCCCACCGTGCTCCTTTCACCATCACCTTCACGCGTCGTTCTCGACAGCCGCGATTTCCAACGTCGAATCATGAAAATCGGACAATGCTACGCGAAAGGTGGAATTTTCGACAGATCGCGGTTGCCTCTGTTCGAGTGGATTATGTTACGAGGTTGATTAAGGGAGTTACGTTACAAGAGGGCAGATTGCGAGGGTAAAATCGGAAATCGAGATACGCATAATAATCCCAGCTGTAGAACATCGACATAAATGCATTGTTGGGATCCAGCTTATCTAACTACGCCTACAGGGAATACCCGGTTATCCTATTACCAGTTATCTGAAATTTCCAACGGGCCAAAATATCTAATACCACGCATGGATTATGTCCGTGATGATTGATTTGACGCAGAGATCGCGGGGCCCCCTAAAGCGGCCCGTCGAATAAAGTTCCGCGTAATTTAGTGTCATAAATTTCAGCTTGTCAATCTCGTAAACGATCTCGGATAACGGTTATTTAAAATGGAATGAAACGGCGGGCGTAGAATGTCGAAACGACGAGAAGAATTATAGGATTTGCATCTGCAACGAAGTCGGTAGAATAAGTTCGATTTTTATCGGGTCGTATAAATCTTGACATCTGACTCGACGCGTGTGTACGTAGAAAGTTGCGCGTGCCAGATTAAACAACGCGATATTCGTCTGAACGGGAAAATTCGAATTTAAAAATGAAATCAAGCGAGGAATTTTAAAACGACAGTAGTCGCAGTCCACGAGTGGTCAGACGTCCGACGAGTCATTTATAAAGGCGGAAATAACGAATAAGGATTAGCGAAAAGCTTATGCGAGCTTTAGGCGTGCTTCGATATGGGATTAGTAATTCGAGGAAGAGACAATTTCAATGTTATCGCGAAATTCGTGCAATTTTCCGATGTCGGATTATCCCCTGGAATTCGTGACGGAGTACTCTTTGTAATAACGCGAAGTTCAAACGCGCGACCACTAGACGAAAGGAATGGAAATTAAACGCACGCGATACATTCGTTATCGGTAATGCCAATCTGCAAATTATCGCGGTAATGAAATTCTTAACGAGCCAAGATGGCGAGCACCCCGATCGCGAGTTTTCGGAAGCTACGAGGGGAACAGCGGACGTTTGCTGATCATTAAGAAACTTCCAATGATTACGGAAATATCGCGAATGAGGAAGTTTACACATAGCACGTGGTCAATAAACTCGGCGTGTGATTAATTATATTTAGCACCCGGCACAACGTCGGCGTCGGTAAAATTCTTTTCACCCTCCACTTCTGAAATGCTTTAAACCAGCCAGACTCTCGCGCGTTAAAGCAAGACGTATCGAGCCGATGAATTACGAGTTACTTTCCCGCCTGGATAGTTATCTTATCTCTTTGAATTTCGCGCCACTTTTCAAGTCTCTTTCAACGACTGGCCCTACCCTTTGAACGACTTACGCTCGTTCTCTCGACAGAATTTTACCCTCTACGAGGCACGGGGAATTACCCGCGCGAGAATTTCGCGCTGAAAAAAGAATCCGCCTTATTTCGTCTGTTCGAATCGAATAAATAGACTCTGGCGCGGAAGTTTGAAACGCGCATCGCGATACGGGGCGTAATTGCAGTTTCAAGATAGCGAATGCTTCTTTCCACTTTTGTTCCACTTTCGTCCCTCCGCCGCACTTTGCATCCGAAAACGCAATACGCGACATTAGTTAAACCCTCGTACTAGTGTTATCTTTACACTTGCCGGTTATGGTCCTCCGTTGGTCTGCTTAGAATAGCACTTCAGGTATGTTCCAACGGAACTCGTCTAGTATAATACGCTTTATTATCGGGGCGTTCCGTTACGTACATTCTGCCCGCGCTATCATCCGAGCGTAATCTAGAAATAACTTATAAAATAAGCTGAAACTCAGCTTGGTTGCCCGACAACTCATTCGCGGCGTGACCCGCGAGACGCAACGCGTTAATTTAAAGTACACCGTAATCATCGTCTCGCGTAATTGCGGTACGACCATGAAAATGCTTTCATGTAGAATTAATGCAGAGGCGGCAAATATTATAAAGTCCCATTAAACTATTTCGCA
>NW_016908754.1:291882-334906 GCF_001483705.2 Eufriesea mexicana | reverse complement strand
ATTCCTGCGCGGGCTCGCGTGATACGTGTAATTAAATTTATTACGTGTAAGCGCGAATAATAGCATTCGGCGTGCAGAGCGTACAGCGAGGTTCAAAATAAAAACGCCGAGTAACAGCCTCGCGAGTCGCGCTGACGAGAGTCATCCACGGAACCAGGTGTACTAATGAGATCGCACTGTCGTATGTCCTTGTACAGTAGGTCGAGGAATAATCGACACGAGAAGGGAGATATCGAGGAGTACTCGGCTGCTACTCTATTCCCGACCTATCCTATTTTTCGGGTTAAGCATCGGGGCTCGCCGGTGCTCGTGGAAAAAGATGGATGGTCAGCCGACACTTTTCACGAGGATTCGAGTCCACTCCTGCCGCTACTTCAATTTCTACGAGTACACGCGGGTGTTGCAAGCTCGGCTTTACATGACCAATTAGTTCTCGCGCGAGTTGCCAGCATGGACCACGGTCATTCGGTGTTGGTGGTCACTACCGAACGAATTTCTTCGGAATTATTCCTGGCGACTGAGTAATTACCGTGACTGTTTCTGCAACCTTCATTCCAGGACCAACCACTTCGGAGGACAACGACGACCCCGGATCAACGAGCGGAAATAATGCATCACCCGCGAGTTTTCATTCGACTATACCTTCCTGGATGGAACACGGTATATCGCGACGAAATTGGGACGAATAACTTTCCGCGGAAGCAATCTTTCACCCATGGAATTCTATAACAGCGGGATTTAGCGTGCCAAAAAGCTGCAATTCCGGCAATAAACTGCGACGCAAACTAATCAGCAACGGAATTCCGTAAATTGCGAAACGCGCAACGCGAAAGTCGGTGCGAAAAGAAAAGATTCTCGCGACGAAAGGAAACAATCTTGTAGAGGCACGATTCTCACCCTCACCGATAGATGAATCCCTACTCGAAGAAGATAGCGGACTTTGTCGCAAGTCCTCGATAGAAACCCTTCGTTCCCTATGTATACTGTAGGAACGCATCCCCACCGACGAAGAAGAAAGATATTTTTCCACGCATAGCGACGTCAAGGGTCCCGAGTCAATGGGGGTCTGGTTTAAGTCCTTACGACCACCCCCCATGACTCGCGGACGAGTGGGCCAGAGCTGGAAAAAGTGGAGGCATTTCACTGATGACCAGAATGCGATTCGGAAGATTTTCCCAAGAGCGAATATAATAAACTCTGACAAAATCCGGCACAGTGTTTTCAGCTTATTCAGTCCCTCACGATATTTTTTCAATGCAATTTCCAAACTCTCCTAAGTATCCCCCGTCTAAAGCACGGTCTGCTGGGCAACCTTACCGATGAGTTCACTAGCAGGCCCAGAACGAAACGCATTCCTTCCTTTCCTCTCGTGCGACAAGTCGATTTCTCAACAACCGTGGGAGGGAACACCCCGCAATTTTAATAAAAGGACAGGACGAAACGAAATTGCAGCAGCTGGACTCCCTTTGGGACCTATTCCCGAGGATCTATCTCCTCATGTATCAGCGACGAGCGTCGAGATCCATATCGCGATTCGATAGATTTTAATCCGCGTAATCTATTTAAAGCACGAGTGCAAGGAATTCCGAGTTGCTGGAAGAATTCTTCGTCCCATCTCGGCCGGGGAACTAGGTAATGTACGAAAATACTTGTCTGCCGTGTCTTATCAATCTCGAGTGTTCGCGCGAGACGCGAACAATGCGGCCGGGGTGAAACCGCGGCGACAATACGCGGAGAACAAAACGCGGCGCGATTGAAAAATCGATAACTCGATAGGACGTTAATAGAGAAACGCGGAGCGATCCACGGTCGCGTGGTTGGTCGACACACGGCGTCGTTCGCCGAAGAATCCGGTAGACGAAGAGAGGCGCGGAAAGACGCGGAAAGACGCGGAAAGGCGCGGGAAGGCGCGGAAAGATGAGAAACGAGATGAAAGATGAAAGAAGAAGAAGAAGAGAAGAGAGACCTGGGACTTTGTAAAAATTCGCGTGGAGCGAGGGAAAATGCGAGAGCGGGGGAAAAGGGAGGCGAATATCCGTCTTCCACGCGAAATATCTTATCGGTTGCAGATCCGCGGAAGCATCAGCGGCGCGGAAGAACCGCGAAAAACTGCACGGGTGAAGTTGCAGCGGCGGAAGTGAATCCGATAGGAGGTGGGAAGGGGGGATAAAAAGCAGCGAGGATGTTTCCCTTTGGTGCGGATAGTGTATCGTTGGCAGGGATTCAACGAAAAGCAACGACCGGCTTCGCGACCGTTTCTGCCAGGCCGATAATCGGCTCGTTGCGGAATTGATATACACGTGTACCGGCCGTAAATCACGGATTTGATTCACGGCCAAGATTCCTAGGGATAAAGGAGTATCGCCTGAGCGCGTTCAGCCTGGTCGCGACAATAAATTCGGCCGGTTACAATGCTCGTGTCGTTGCTAGCGTACGACGACGCGACGCCTTATCTCGTCTCTCACCGACGCTTTTCCTTCCTAACCTGCTCCCTCGCTAACACTCAGCTGATCCCATTCGTCCACGCGACTTAGCCTCGTTGTTCCGATCGAGCTTCGCGCTCGTCCCCGCCTCGACTTTATCCACTCCAACGAGCGTTTTACACTCGAAAATGATATTTTACGTTTCCATTACTCTGCACGGCTATACCACGCGGAGCGTAACGCGCGAACGCTTCTACCCTCCGCGTTATTAAACCGAGTGTCCGTGTTTATCACCGTCCCTTCCGGAACGATGTATCGTTGCTTCTAAAACGTCGACAAAGTGGCACACCTTGGGGCTGAAATTGCTCTCGAAACGATAACAACGCCGGTATGCAGCTTCGTTTCTCTGCCCGGCTTTTTCACGCGAAACGCCACCATTTTTCTCCATTACGCGGCGTATCTCTTTACGATTCGCGGCGGCCCGCACCAGAATGTCGCTACGTTCCCGAGTTGCATTATTTATCGTCACTTCCGGCTGCTGCAACGTCGGGCGAAACGCTCCGGGTAATAAAATCGCCGGCACGCTCCGCGAGGAAGCTAAAATTCGTTACATTTATTAATGGCATCATCCCGGGTACGCGCGCGCCCGCACTCGCGAGCGTTTATTACGCAGTAGTGCGCGATATTTGTCGTCGCGCGAAGCCGACTAAATACGCTCGACGACGAGCCGCTGTTTTTCCGAACTCGCGTATCAAATTTCTTCCTTCTCCTCCCTCTCTTTGCTCCCGCTATTCTCTCTCTCCCTCTCTCTCTCTCTCTCTCTGTCCTCTCTCACCGCCGGGGAAATGCCGTTCGTAACCGGCTTGGAAATTCCACGGACCATACCACGCTCGCTAAGTAATGAAGCGCGCGAGGCTACGCTGATATTTGCAGAAGCTACCCGAAGAGCACGGCCACGCTTCGCTAACGTTCAAAGTAGCAAAATCGTGTTTTTCCTTTGAACAACCTGCGCCGCGGCCGTGTCCGTACATTTCGCGTCGTTACTCCGTTTTAAATTTTAGTTTGCGACCTCGAAATAATTTACCGAGACAAAGCACGAGCTTTAGCGGCCAAGTTACCACCCCCGGCTCTGTTATATTCGTTCGAATGGCGAAACACCGGTGGAACCGACGCGACTAATAGCTTCGAAAATTCGCAATTGTTTAAGCGTCGTATATTGTCCCGGGGTCGCGCGAAGAAGAAGGAATTTCAAGTTCCCGAGACACTCTGTCGAGCGCTTTTCGCTGGATAGTTCCCTCCCCGTCGAGATATTCGACGTCTCGATCTCGTACTCGACGTATTTATCGAACCATTTCGCAAAATTACGACCCGAACACGCGACCAAGGGACGAAGCTTTCACCCGAACCGCGTTATTTGCTTTCTATCGACTGGAATTGTCCAGTGTCTGGAGAAGAAACAGGAGTTGAAGCACCTTATATACGGTCTACGAACTCACCCCACGGCGACCTTACAGCGCTCGAGGTCCCTTGAGCCTCGCGTGATCCAAGATGAGTCCTAAGAGCCGGGGATAATGGCATTCGATATCCTAAGACCTCGGGATCGTGACAGTGCAGCAGCCGAGACTTCGAAATGGTAACGTTTCAGATACAGCCACTCCGACATTGCAGTTTTTCGAAAATTAAACGAATTTTAAATATACAGAGAAACACTATACGATTCGAATAATTACCATTGTTTCGAGAGTTTTAAATCTGACACGTTTCAACCCTCTGCACTCGTCGATTTTTTGGCTAAAGAAGAGTAGGAGTTCAAAGATTTTCTGCTATAAAGCTGAAGATATCTTATGGAAGAGTAAATAAGAATTCGTATAATAATTAACACATAGAATTGTAGGGACACATCCCAGATGCGGAAAACGAAGGTTCCTTGTAAATATTTTCGACTCCGAGACATCGAGGGTTCCGGGTCAATGGGGGTCTGGTTTATGTCTTTACAAAGCGAAAAGCGAAAAGCTGCCCCCCTCCCCCGCACATAATAAAGTCCTACTAAAGGAACGTAGTGCTCTTTTCACTAAAAACCTCTCGTCCTCCACCTTCGGAATTATTCGATTTCGATACCTCGCACATCGTTAAATTCTCTTAAATTTGACATATCAGTGAGTATCGATCTATGAAATTTTATCAAATGACGACTGAAAGGCGCAAACTCTCGAGTGCAAAGGGTTATTAAAATTTTAGTGAAATTTCTTAAGAGTCGCGTTACAAAATTTTTGCAAAGTGAACGATTGGAGAAGTGCGAATATTCGTTTAATTTGCGCAGATTAAATAAAGAATAAACGAAGAGACGAACAGAAGTGAAACCGCGGGAATAAGCATGGAGAAGTATGGGCCTTCCTGTCACGATTCTTACATTTTCACAGGAAATTAGCACGTAGGAACAGTGGAGTTTTATTCGCGATTACGCGCAGAACGGGCGAAAGACCAGTTAAGCTGACAACGCGAGAGGAGAACAACGCGTCGCGTTACACGGATCGAAGCTCGTTGACGAGGCTGAGATAGCGAGGGATGCAATCTGCCAGACTGATGGCTGGATATCGACTGCACTCCGTAGGATTAACTCTTATATCATCCTGGAACAAGGCTCGATGCACAGCCAATTAATTACGCTCACTGCACGATTACCTGTCTCTTCATTCTGCCCCTCGGTTTTGATCTGTTTCGGGATGCTAAGCTTTATCTCTACATTGCGACATTCCCGACGGATGGTCTTCGTTCCCTTCTTCTCCTTATCATTCTTATTATTATTATTATTATTGCTATGAAGAGCAACGATAATGAAAGAATCGGAAATAAAAATCGGCGTACTTTCGATCTTAAACGAGAGCAAAATTATACTAGAGATGTAGTGACGCCAGGTTGAAGGATAGTCCTGCGAGTGACTGTATAGAAGACGAATGAAAGACGGTCCTGCGTGGGAACATAGCGAAATGCGAAGATAGTGCGAATATTAGTCGATAGCCTATTAGCTTGAAACTTTACTTTAAGTTAAATTTTACTTCTCTTAGATTGTAAATAAATCTATGTGGGATTGGAATAAGCACGGCCCTGAAAGAGTGCCAAGTGTGTTTGGGCTCAGAATGAAAGTGACCGTGTGCAAGAGGTTTGTCTGCAAAGAATGTTTATGGTAGAGTCGAGTGAAAGTTTAGAGATGCGTGTGGTTGAAGTATCTGGCCCACCGAGGTTGCGTGGGAAACGGGCATGATGGAAAAGGACAGGATGATTGCTTTAAATAAGGGTGCAAGGGCAGCCCCAGTCTACGGTCTCCAGTCGTCGGTCATGAACAGTCTTCAGTATTTAAGAGTACTTAAGCTAGTGTCGGTATGTGAGTAAGAAGTCAAAGTCGAACGTACCCATAGCGAATGTCTCTTGTTTCATAGCCGTCAGTCTACGTATAGGCTTATTGTATTTTATTAAGAAGTAAAACAACACTATTTTAACCAATCCACCCAACCGATCCCTACATCTATATACCGGAAATTAATAACACCTTTATTTCCGTGTATGCAAGCATTCATTGACCCTTTCCAAATACGCCAAGTTTGTTAAGCAACTCTGAAGTTATATCGGAAGCTAGGAAACTAGCCGTTGGAATAGCCCCATCGCTAGAGGATCGATGGCCGACTACGAGATCCCTTGTCCCGTTTTGACCGAAGAAAGTTATCGAACACGAATAAGGGAAATATTCCGCGGAAACGTTCGGACGAATATTAAAATGCATTAAAACGTCAGGACGATTCCGTGCACTCGTTTCAGCCGACGAAAGTAATAAACTTTGCGACGGAGTACAATCCGGAGTGAAAATTTCGAGATACGGGAAAGTAAATTAAACGTCGGGATGCTTGCTCTTGTTTGCTCAACAATTACGCGTACCGGAAGTGCAGGAACGATGGGCACGAGCGGTATAAATACGTTGAAACGTCATAAAGTTCGCTTTACTTGGGTTACTCGCGGCAAAAGGGGGCTGGGGGCCGGAGCGCAGTTTAAAGTAGCGAGAAAGAAACACAGACGTGATGGGTAGGTCTATGGCGAAGGGAAAGGAAAGAAGGAAGGAGACAAAGAAACAAAAAGTCGTCGAATAAGCGTTCAGCCCGCAGCTTCCTACGCTCGTGTGGTGCAAAAAGGGCAACAAAGGGCGAAAAAGATACGGAGGGAACGCAGGACATCCGCCTAAGTGATACATCGTATCCTCTGCGCCGCGCACATTCTTAGAGTCCAGAAAACCGACGTTAAAACAATGCCGTAATAAATTCGTGGCTTTTGTTCCGCCGGCATTATGCTCTTGTTCACCCCGAATGTTAGACGCGCTGAATATTAAAATGTTAATGGAACGGGAAGAAGAAGGAGCGTTATACCCGGGCTTCGGGGGAAAAAGCTACACCGTTCCCCACTTTGGGGATGTTTAAATTACGATTTCATACCGTAAGAGAAATTCTCGCGTCGAATTTTTAAATTGCAATTCAAGTTCAAATATTTGTCGGCGAAGAACCTGCCCCATTCGAAAGCGCGTCGTATTTCGTCCCGTATTCCGGCTCGCGATATTGCAAGCGAGCCATGGAAGTTTAATCCGTTAAGGATTACGCGATGGAATACCTGGCTTTTCAATTCCAGACACACCGTCGAATCCTGTGGAATACGTCTTGATCGTTTCCAAATACGCGCGTGATATCACCGAACGGTAATACCATCCATCGACGTCCATTGTGCGATATCCAACACCCAACTGTCGGCCGACATTTCCTAATTGGCTGGATAATTCCACGAAATCATTCGCCGACCATCGGCTTAGTATCTTCCTACGTTTTGATCGACGCGATTCCCAGTTCCGCCCGGATCGGGATGAACGCTTAAGAAATTTTGTATCACCGTTTAGAAGCCGATCCAACTTCTCCTTTTCCAGTTGCTCCTGGAAACAAACTTCTTTCGCCGATACCCGTTTAATTGGAAACCCGCGCACGGATGATTCAAGCATATCCGCGTTACAACTACTTCGATAGCGAATACGTTGTGAAATAAAACATCCTGACCAAACAGCTCGCTTTAAAGATTTCCCTAATTTTAACGTCCCTATAGCGAACGGTCGCGAAAGTGCTTTCGCGTTAACGAGATGACACGCGTGTCACAGGCAGGTTAATTATTTGCCTATTTCTATCGAGATGCGCCGTGCGTCAATTTTTTCCCGTGCTTTCCTTTTTCCGTTTTTCCTTTCCTTTGCGCGTGCACGCTTTGTAATAACGTTTCGAAATAGCAATCGGAAATACAATGCATCGAAGGCTAGAAACGCTTTTCGAACTAGGTTTATCGACATCCGTCCGGTTACTTGCCCCGAGCTATTTTCCCTCGTCAAACGGATCAACCGTTGTCCTCTCAATACAGTTAATTCGGAGGGATCTAACCGGAACAACTCGAAATGACAGCCAAACGTACCGTCCCTCTCAGGGTGGAGGAGATACAAGGGGTCACTCGATAGTTAATTAATTCCCTCTCAGAACAGCGAGCAGGGTTCTTCAACGCTGTCTACGGCACTGAACCTCAATTGACCCTTGGTACATCGTAGGAGGACACGAAGTGGGTGGTGCTGACCGCGTTTATACAAAGATACCGACGACAATGGCATTGAATTCCATCCGGGCACGTAATTAAGACCCTTTAAAAATTCTAATTAGCATCCCGGCAAGCTCGCTGAAAAAATTCCATTTAAAATTCTATTTCCATTCGAGCCGTCGACCGCCGAATATATCCTTTCGAGAGCACACTCGAACGTTATCTTCGATAACGAGCAACGAAACGGGCCAATGGTATCCGTGTATATACACCTATACATATATACCCGCGCCTAAACGCCGAAACGATTTGCCCGGAATTCCTAATTAGTCGAAAATTTCGCCTGAAACGTCGATTAAAAGGCTCTCTTCGCGATTCGATTTTCAACGTAAACGAAGGTTAAAGTGACACAGCGTGGAAGCACTCGTTGACATTCAACGTTGATCTTAAACCCTATCCGCGAACCTAAGGACAGACCGTTCGACGAGTCCACAACGACGCGACGAATCGACGATTCCCACTCTCAGGACCAACCCTTTGCTTCGTCTCTCCTTACGCTGCTTCTCTGTTAATTGCTTAGGTAAATATCCCAACGGAGAGAGCTCGAGGACCGTTCAGAGACACGATGCTGGACATTTTGCGGTCGACAAAGTGAGCGTTTGTGGCACCCGCATCGGCGTCGCGACATCCGAATGATCAATATTGAATAACACGCTGAAAATGCCAATATTGTCGTTCTTCTGGGATTCGAACACTTGGCAAGATTAAAGAAGTGGTCCTGTTAGAACGACAGACAGCACCATGCCAGGAAATTGTATACGTCGAGACGCGGCGCGTCGTTGGGTTTGCGTGACGTGCACCCAGACGCGGATCCTTTATTCCCCCCTTGATTGACATTCCAGATATTAATACGATTCCGATATTGGGCTCTTCGTGGTTATCCATCGATTCACGGCGGATTGGATACGGAATACGTATTTGTCTTTGACGAGTCGCCCGATACGTACGCGCTGAATATTCCCGAGCCATGGGTCACTCCTGTCACTCGCGCTGGTGTAATTAACCGAAAGAAACTGGCATACGTAATTAATGGAGTAATATTAGGTTGAGAGTCAGTGGGAAAGAACTCTTGGACTAGATTCGTCTAGCTGGCGACAGGCAATAGACATAATAGTATTCTAGGGTTCAGCACGAATGTTTGGAGGATGTCTGCAGTGCGAGTGGAAGGACGAGTGACCGCGTGCAAGGATCGAATGAACGGGATATTTATGACTGTATGGAATGAAAGTGAAGAGCGAAAGGCGTCTGAATGTTTAGAGTACGTGGTCCACATCGAAAGCCAGGCTATGGGAAATGAATGATTGAGAAAGAAGGCTAGAGTATGAAAGAAGACGGAGTGCATGGTTTAAATGATGGTGGAAGAAGTTATTCTGGGACAATTCTGATGGTGAGCGTGTGGGGGTCCTCCCAGTATCCTCCTTGGTGGAGGCGTGACTAGAAGGGACGGTAGGAAAAGGAAGGGATGCGTTTCATCCCGGGTCTGGTAGCGGACTCACCAGTAAGGCTACCCTAGCAGGCCCTGCCTTAGACACTGGGATACTATTGGAAGGTCGGGAAGTTGTATATGTAGGAATGGTGAGCGTGGTCGGTCTTATGTGCAGTAAACGATGGTTCGCGGAATATTCCGCGCTTGGTGATAGTAGATTGTCGCGGGCTCGCGGAATATTCCGCGCTTGGTGATAGTAGACAGTCGCAGACTCGCGGAATATTCCGCGCTTGGATGCAAATGGGTTATATAAGGGTGCATTGGCGTGAAACGAACAGTTCCAAGGAGAGTTCTGTGAGAGATAGTCAGTGTGAAAGGTCATAGCGTCTAGAATAAGTCTTAAATTAGTTCACAATAAATCATACTTTTATTGTCTACTACCATCCTTTTGCTGCCTCCTAAACAATTCCTACATATATATATATATAGGAACTGGAGGTTTTCCGAGGACTTGCGAGAAAGTCCTCGAAGTCGGTGATAGTTCGAAGAGCGCGAGTGTGGGTAGCATAGCTAGTTTGTAATCTTTTAGCTCGTAACTTTATTCTTAGGTCTCTTAGCTCGCAAATAAAATATATACCGAAATTAACCAACATTCTTTCATTCCGTATATTGCCGATCGGAAGCATATCCCTACATTAATACTCGGGGTTAAGGCAGATCGATTAGCTGGATTAGTCTAGACGAGAAAGGTCAGGTATTTTCCTGACCGATATTCCGGAAATGATCGTACGACGCTGGAAAAAGGGAAACTTTCTCGGAGTGGGTGGAACAAGAAATCGCGAGGAACTGATTCGAAAATTTATGAAGCAAAGTTCAGTTTGTTACGCGGAATCGCGATATAAATGTGTCGAATGGAGGAAGCCGGAGAACGGAGGAAGACGATAACTCGGACTCCTCTTTGAAAACTCCGATAGCTTCCATTTCGGCATTCAGCCCGGAGAAATATAGTCCAATCCTTCCTCGGCCAATTTTCCACGAACCCTCGCCAGGAGTGCGCGACACACGCACCATATCCCATGGAACACGACATTAGTCCCGGTCTGTTGAGAAGTGGAAACGTAAATCACGCAGTCCCTTCTGTTCTCCCTTCGTTTCGCCGCTTGCAGGGGAAGAACGTCGCAGTGAAGGACGATAATGTCCCTATGATGGACCTAAAAGTTTTCAGGCTTAGCGACCGCGAATATTCCTCGGGATACTTTGATACTCCGCCACTGTGCTCGTTAAACGACTCGTTTGTTCCGAGCAAGGGTGGAAAGGGACTGGGAGTTAGCGGAGGTTGAATTATCGTCGAAAATAAATTTCGAAATTGAACAAAAAATAGAATAAGACCGTGGAGAAAGATGGAAGATTAAGCGTCTTAATTAGCGTATCGTACTCGCTGCATAAACGGTATTTCAACGTCGTAAACTTAGCCAGTTTGCGCGGTAGTTTATTCAAGGAATATCTCCTCTTCGCGCAATCAAAAGCGCTAGCGTTAACGTAACGCTATTTCCGTTGCTATAAACGCGCTCCTTGGGATGCGCGAGATGCGAGAGCGTAAATTCCAGGCTTCATTTTTTCAGTCCCGATTCGCAAAAGTAATCCGAACGACGTTGACGTTAAGTACGAAACGTTAAACCCTAATTCGAGTTCTATCAGCGGTCGAAGTAGACGATAAAGGCTGGTAATGGGAATCGTAAAGATGGAACGAATGTCACGGAGATTTCGATGATTCTTCGAACCGATTCGCGAAGTATATCAGGTATATATTTATTGTCACATTTTACGAGGATCGAGACGAGAAACGTCCCGTTTTCCATCGAGTATGGAGTGATGAGATTATACTAAGAATAGGTAATAAATTCGTCACCGATTAATTGGGAAATTCGATTAAATTTAACGAGTTGACTGCCATAGTGGTCACCAGTATCCGACGATACCGATTTTCTGAATTTACATTTGTTTTATTCAACCCATTTCTTGAAAATTTGAAGAACGTAAATAAATAGAGAAATCTGAATAAAAAATATTAATAATTTTCACCAATTTTTGTTTCTTTGCCACATTGTTGGATAATTCATCGTTATATCCTAAGAATAATGGAAATTTTATCTGCTGGAGATGTTGAAGAAATATACACGTAGAGATGATAAATTAAATTGGCATAATTAAAGTTCTAAAAATTAATTTCAATATCTCAAAAATGGTTAGGATTGGCGCGATTCTATTAATCTTGACACCTTGACTGCCATAGTGGTCACCAGTGTCCGACGATACTAATTTTTTGAATTTATATTTGTTTTATTCTACCCATTTCTTGAAAATTTGAACAATGTAAATAAATAAGGAACTTTGAATAAAAAATATTAATAATTTCCACCATTTTTTGTTTCTTTGCCATATTGTTCGATAATTCATCGTTGTATCCTAAGAATAATGGAAACTTTATCTGCTGAAGATATTGAAGAAATATACACGTAGAGATGGCAAATTAAATTGCCACGATTAAAGTCCTAAAAATTAATTTCAATATCTTAAAAGTGGTTAGGTTAGGTGTGATTCTATTACACTTGACACGAAGATTGTCATAATGTTCACCAGTGTCCAGCGAAACTAACTTTTTAAATTTATATTTGTTTCGTTCCAACCATTTTTTGAAAATTTGAAAAACGTAAATAAATAAAGTACTTTGAACGAAAGACATTAATAATTTGCGCCATATGGTTTGATAATTCATCACTAAATATAAAAATAGTGGAAATTTTATCATGGCCCTCTGAACGTACCACATAAAAGGTGCGTGGCAGTCAAAGCGTCAACGCTTACGTTTAATAATCACAATCATCAATGAATTCGCCGATTCCTGCGATTCTGCCGCGTTCATCTTCATCGTCGATCGCAGCTAAGAATCGCTCGTTAAAATTTTTCGAACCAATCGGTCGCTGGTCTACGTCGGTGATTTTTAAAAGAAAGCACGAAGAACGAGAGAGAAACGGGAGAAAGAAGATAACGAATGGTCAGGTTTCAGTGTACGCTGCTTCATTGCGCGAATTTTCATATTCCATTCACCGTAGCGACTTTCTTAAGAGAATGAAATCCTCGAGGTCGAGTAGAGGATTAAGACGATCCTCTTCCCCGTTCCATCTTCTATAAAGCACTCTCCTAGCGTTTCCACCCTCCTTTGTGCCCCGCCAGCCTCGGTCCTGCCGCACGAAACTGGCGGAGTACGTACGGGAAACGTTTCGCGAAAAACCCGAGCCCGACGACTAAGACAACCAGACACCGTTCGAATCTCGTCATTAAACTCGGCCGGCTTGTTCAAACCCGGTTCAAGCTTGAAAATACGTTTCCTCCCTCGCCGGGTAAACTTAACGCCGGATCCATTGTGGGATATTATTTATCTGCGAACACCGGTGCGCCGTTTTAAATTGATTAAATTTGCGGCTGGAATTGCCTGCCGACGCGGAACAACTGTTCGATTTACAGGTTTATGCTTGAGACTAAAAGTACAGCTGCTCGATTCGGAAAAGCGAGGGAGTGAGAGGGGGGCGGGGAGCGGAAAGGCGAGCGTTGGATTTAATTGAAATCGACAGATGCGGAATTAAGACCGAACTGCGAAACTCGCAACTGTTTGACTCGATAGCAATGGCTAAAAAGTTGGGCAATTTGTAGCAGCGGTTATGCCATCGCAGCGGAACACACACGGACTGATACGTATTTCCTTTTTCACCGCGGATGCTTTTCCGCTTCGAGTAGACGATAGTTGCCGTATTTGATCGATCAAACCGTTCTGTCATGCGGGATAATTAAAAACCGTATCCATCTAACCGACTATCCCCCGATCATCAGATAAACGTTTCGTTTGAAACGTACGCCGGCAACTATTTATTAAACGAAATAACAAATGTAATCGAATACCGACTCGAACAAATACCCACGCTCGCGGGATACCTGTAAAATTACCTGGACGAAATATCCAGAAAATCTCGCGCGCGTTACAAATGCCGAAACATCAAATTCAATAGGTAGAATCGATGGCATTTATGTAGTCCGAGTAAACTGTGTTTGGTAGAACCGGTAAGTGTGCAAACAAGGAATATTTAGCACGAAATTCCAGGCGAATATTTTTAATCGAGTTTCGCCAATGACCGTGCGAAATAAAACAAAGGGAAATAACGAAGCTTTAGAGCGAAGCTGAGAGATAAACGTTAACGCGAATCTAAATCGGAACAGAGAGCTAGAAATTAAGGAACTCGAATCGTCGTTGCGATTAACATTAGGTTTACGAACGCTATCTATATACCTATTTCTAAGGACACCTGTCAAATTGACAGGTAGAGGAAACCACGTGCCTTTTTGTTTAACGATTAGTTTAATTTAAAAACAATTATATATTATATTAACCCTTTGCACTGGACGATTTTTTCGCTAAAGAAGAGTAAGAGTTCCAAGATTTTCTACTATGAAGCTGGCGATATTTTTTCAGCAGTAAATAAGAAATACTATAATAATTGACACATAGAATTATTTGATTTCGATACCTCGTACATTATCTTGAATTTGACATATTAATTAATATCGATCTTCGAAATTTTATCAAATGGTGACTGAAGGGCGCCTCTCTAGTGCAAAGGGTTAACAGTCTTCCAACTCACTGACCTTTACAGTCAAACTGTAAAACGGTACACGGTGTGATAACTGCTTTAACACTTTGAGAAGATCTTTACGAAGGATGATGGAATTAATTGGATACGAACGAAAATTTTTGAGGACATAGTGATAATGTAAATAGAGGAGGATTTTTTGAGAATATGCAACATCGTGGTTTTTTTTATGCAATTCGTTGTGCAATTAACACTAGGTTTACGGACGCTATCTGTATACCTATTTCGTAAGGACACCTGTCAAATTGACAGGTAGAGGAAACCACGTGCCTTTTTTTCACGATTAGTTTAACCCTCTATGGACCGAACATATATTTTTCTTGACTATAAGAATTGTATGTGACATAAAATCAACAAATATCAACCGATAAATTCAGCAGTTTTGACAATTTTTTTATAACGAATTCGTATTGAAAGTTTGAATTAACAACGGTTGTACTATTGTGCCAAGGTAATGTGCAATAGATAGACAAGATAATTTTCCACGCCATCTTGTGGAGGAAAGGTCATAGGGGGCCATAAAGGACCTAACCAATCATGATCGAATAACGGGTAAATGAAAAAGAATTAGAATTTTGAAAAATGGAACCGCAGGAGGAATTGTAAAAATAATTATAAATATATCGAAAGAAAAATCGCGAACTGAAGTGATCAAGACGATAACGTTGAATGCAGTATTTAATAAAATACCCATAAATTAGCATGTAACTTGAAAATTACACGGGCACGTAGAGGGTTAATTTAAAAGCAATTATATATTATATTAACAGTCTTAATACAAGTTAACTAAATCTGATACCATCGTATAATTGGAGCAACCCTTCCGCCAAATTGACGGGTTCCGTAAATCTAGTGTTAATCGTTTAGACGCGAGTTTATTGTTTAAAATATCGATTTGACGGATAAAGCGAATTCTCTAGTCGCTATATCCGAGGGATATTTCGAAAGGAGAATGAGAAAAGCCGAGAAAGGCATTTCGACATTTCCCGTCCGTAATCGCGTTCATTAGTTATCCAACGGCGAACGTTTGGAAGATCGGCAAGATATCTCAATCCCGGTGGAACCGGGAATACGGGGTCGGTCTCGCGTTTCAATTACGAATGAGATCAATTCAAGCAGCGGCAGATCGTATCGCCATTGTCAAGCACGGCTGTGCATTCCGATCGGCACAAAGTGTCTAGCGGATTCGTATTCGTCTCGTGAAATACCTGCATCCACCCTCTCCTCTCCCTCTGCTATTCGTCCATTAACGACGACTCGTATGACCGACGAGCGTCGTTTAATATCGGTCGACGTCGATATATGGATCTGGATCGCGACCAACCGGCCAACATCTCGGACGCGAAACGCGCTTCAAACGAGTCGTACGCGGCATTGCTGCTCCGCTTTCGTCCACATCTCACCGGAATGGTCAGAAATTGACCAGAACTGCCCCATTCGTTTGCAGAGCGGAGAAAAGCGGAAATGGGGAAAACGGACGGCGACGCACGCTCCACCGATTCGAATCGCACGCTCGATTTTGCATATCGCGCGCAACGCTGCGAACTATCGACGGAGAGATTCTTACCGAGCAAAACGGAATCGAATAGTTCACGAGCGAACGAGGAGCGCGCATCGGGAATGGAAACGCGAGCGATTCCGTAGGAAAGAATCGAGAAGTTCGCGAGTCAGCCCGCGTCGCTTTTGCGGCCACGGGTACGAGAAGAGCAGATGTGTGGGCTTAATCGGCTTTTCACGAGCTGCTAGTCGATAATTCGATAAAGTT
This sequence comes from Eufriesea mexicana, assembly GCF_001483705.2. Classification (NCBI taxonomy): domain Eukaryota; kingdom Metazoa; phylum Arthropoda; class Insecta; order Hymenoptera; family Apidae; genus Eufriesea; species Eufriesea mexicana. The sequence goes on along the minus strand of NW_016908754.1, from coordinate 318,928 downwards.
GGCGGTATTATTTTAGTCACGGTTACCACTCGCCAATTCGGAATGGAATTCTGTTTTCGTTCGACACGTGCGCTCCGAGCGAAACGACCTACGCGACGAGTACCCGCGAGTATTTCGTCCCGTCCGTTTTCGTCTTCCCGTCCTAATTTCCATTTCAATCACGACGATTCGGGTTCCCGGCTTTCACGTGTTCGTGGAAAATATGAACGCAATCGATGCGAAAGAAGCAGCTCGTGTTTCGGCTTGCAAGCTCGACATTCGTGCCCAACATCGTTCGATAAAGCGAAAAGGGTCTGTTTTCCACGCGGTGCGTCCGACCTGGCCAGACAAATCTACGAAAAACACGGAGATGAATCTCGTTCGACGACGGCGCGGGGTCAAGGGAATAAAGAAACGTCGGGAGAGGGAATGCGGATGAAAAGAGCGGAATAGAAGAACGGGAAAAGGGGAAAAAAGTAAACAAAAGGAGGAGAAAGAAGAAGAAAAAAGAACGCCTTCTGTACTTTGGAGACAACGAAAGAAGGATGTCTTTTGCATCCCCGAGTTGTCGGGCGAGACGAAGCCAGAGTGCGGCGGACTTCGAAATTCCGCGAGTCTCGGCAAATTGCACTCTGCATTGCGGTGCAGGAGAGCTCTTCTCCAACGTGGTGTTTCATTCCCCCGGGATTACGATAATTCATCGCGGCGTAGATGTTCCACGCAGCAAACGCGGCTAATAAACGAAACGAACGACAGAATGAAAATCATTTAAAGAGTTAGCCATTCGAGTCTCGCGATTCGTATTATTGACGCATATCCCTTTCACGAAATTCTCGATTGTCTTTGCGTGATTCTTACGTGCTATGGAGCAGGTAGAAGGACGTAGGGACAGGATGAGCGTTTCGTCCTGGGCCTGCTAGTGGACTCATCGGTAAAGCCACCTAGCAGAGGGGGCTTAGGTATCCATTAGTATAGGAACCAGTATTTATGGGAGGTCACGTCACGTTGGATCGCGTCACGAGAAAGTTCCCGAACCTCCTTCAAGCAGGAATCCATCTAATCGGCAAGGGTGAGAACGTTGGTCAGACGAAGGAATTCGACGATTTTCCGCGCTGGTTTCGTAAAAGGGTGAAATCGTCCATCGCGGGGGTCGTCGGGAATCGAGCATAAACCGTTTCGGTCTATCGGCAGTTTATGATTCCGTGGTCGTCGTCTGTCATCGATTCGACGATATTACAAGTTCCTTGGCCGAAACTGCGCGTTCTTTCCGGACGTCCGGCCAGATTTAGCCGGTACAAACATCCACGTTTATTCCAGTCAGCTGCGTGAGGTGCCGTCTGAGCGGGTCGGACCGCCGTCGACTCGCTCATGCGATCGCGTCTCATCCCGAAGGAACGTCCAAAATCCTCCGGGAGGGCACGCTTATACTCCTGAAAATGCACACCGCACGGAACCGCACGACCCACGAGATACACCGGGCGAAACGCTTTCGAATTGCCAGTTTACCGTGCCGGACTTCCGCTTGGGTAACCTGCGCGTCGTTCAGTTTGCAAATGAAATCGCGATACAACTGCAACGCGGTGTAGCAATAGCTCGTAAGTCGGTTTTTAAGCGGTGTTTCGCGACAACGAGACGAAATTTACATTTCAAAGCCGAACAAACATTCGTACGTTCCGAATGACCGGCTATGCACGGTTTCGCAGTTGCTGTTCGATCTGAAAAATATTTGCCAGCCCCAAAGGGCGATCTCGAGTTTCGTTTGAAAAATTGTTACGCTAATATTTTTCACGTAGTCTATAAATGGCGGCTTGATATATTTCGCGCGATATTGGCAGCGACATGGAAAATATTTTTTAGCCGAAAGCACGATCCGGATTTCGCTTTAGTGGCTTGTTACGCGACGTCTGGAGTTTCCACGTCGTTCCGAATGGAAGACTCGCGTGTGTCCGCGGGATCATTGTCGTGGAAACTTTAAGACCTGGAACATGTTTATCCGGAGCTAGGGCGAACTTTGGAAAAGAAGTTGCCGGATCGTTTCGATCGTAGTTATTCATACGCCGGCGTACTATAACGAACCCTCGGATGCAGTTCAGAAACTGGCACGACGCGAACGGATCCGAGTCTATCCGTTCGAGCATTCCCAAGTCAGACCGCGGGACGCGTGGAACCACCGCGTAGTCCACTTTCACGGATACTTTTGAATTTTCCCCGTCCTCCGGCGTATCTTTTACAGCTTCCTTTCTACCGAGCAGACAAGCCGAAAATGTTCCATCGCGTTCACCGCCCGAGCTGGTAATTTAAAATATAACCGCGGTGGAAATTCGTTAAAGAGAATCGCCGCGGTATTATTATACCGCTGTTCACCTTTTCCGAGGAACACGGTTAATCAACTTCTTAAAGTTTCTTCGTAAAAGCAGCGTTCCGCGAGTAACGCTCGCAGAATGCTCATAATTAATTAATCTCCGAGTCTCGCATTAAATTTCCGCGCCCGTGGGTTATCGCGTTAATCGTGTTTACCGGCGAAATTCCCGGCAAAAACACAACTTTCCTGCCCCTTCTACCGACCTTCGTCGGAAACTAGTATTGCCACTCCATTAAATAATGCAAAGCATTCTGTCGAGTTCGTTAACTGTCCAAAGCGCGTTCGAGAAAAATTAGCATAACCTAATAGACTCCGAAATCGAATTACACGGAAGAAGTTCAAGGCGTTTTCTTCGTCGGAAGATGCTGCACAGCCGCGCGCAAAATGTCCGCGATGCGCCAGTTTTCTCGTAACGGATTTAATTGCCGGAAAAACATGGTCCAATAAGCATCGGGGATAGAGATTCCTCCCGAGGTCCGCGGGAATCGCGAGCTTAATTCGGCGAACGGATCGGGAATTTTCGACGCGACAATGGCGCGGAATTTGGCGCGGAGGACCCTGGGAGATCCGCGATCGAGAGACTTTCGATGACGCAACTTTTTTTACGACTCTATCCGCGAGTGGAGGAAATTTCGCGGCAGCACTTTGTTTCATTTACGACGTCCTCGGCGCGAAAATTAGTTCGGGGAGTCAAAAATTCAGTATCCACTTCCGGATGGAGGGACATTGGGGAGGTTTGCAATTGAGCTTAATTCCGCCACAGCGGTAGGACGGGAGACGAATGTTAGGCGAAAGAAGAACGAATTTGCAAAGTTAATTCGACAAATTTCACGGGAAACGAGTGGTGCAAAGAGCGGAAGACGAGAAGCCGAGGAATGGTAGCGCGAGGCGAGGAAGAACTAGCGAGATTTGCAAATTCGAACTTTCAAATCCGCTCGAGAGAAACTGTAATTATTCTTGCCGGAATGTCGCGTCTCGTTACAATAGCCTCGACGTGCAGACTGGCTTAACTCGATCTTCTCGAGGGAAAGACACGTACGTCGCCGACTCGTCGTCCGACTCTTTCCTGTCTGCGCTACTGGAGAACATCGGGAAGACGGGATAGAAGCGCAAACGAAAAGGAAAGCGAGGTTAAAACGTTCGAAGCAGAGGGTAGATCTTGGGGAATGGACAAACAGCGTGGTTCTGTTTGCAATCGAACAACTGGTACATCTTTCAGTGTACTCTGCCAGTAGAATATATCTATTTGCGGCGAGACGAGCAGGCGTTCCGTATATGTACATGATCGAACAAGCAACGCTACACCGCCGTCGGATCAGACACGCGGTATAGTCCTGATATACGTCGAACAAGCGGTATAATTACCGCGTATAGCCCGACAAGGGGCAATTTTCATACGTAACTAAACAAATGGCCGGACAAGCTGCGTGACATCGGGCGACGCGGACACGCGAGCGACACGACGACGTTTTAAATAATCGCCAATGGTTCCGACGAATTTCTGGAGACATTACGAACACGGGCCGGTTATTAGTATGAAACATCAGTCAGGTAATAGTACAACCACCGCGACACGGCTCATTATTGATGGGTACAACGTGGCGTGCAGTATGTCGGTAAAAGCGTCCCTATTGATTGCGGTCACGCCTCATAATGAAGATACACCGCCGTTCCATATATCTTTCGCGCGAGTGCTGTTACGCTTCTTCGTGGTGTACCCCGATGTAACTGTCCGGCCGCGCTTGTAAATCTCCGGAAGTCGAGCCTCTCTTCCCCAAGGAGAACAGCGGAACCGCCGCTGGCGCGCCGCGGCGCCGTTCCAACTATCCGCCATTCTCCCCGTTCATCGAGCGATATTACGAACATACCTGGGACACTGTCGAATCGCAGCGGCGCGCCGGCTAGCAACAAGCAAACTTCGAACCAGCGAGCTTCCGTGCCGATACTTGCGATCAATGCGACCCAGGCAACTTCTCGAACGAAGCCCTTTAATGGGACTCGGCCGGTGGGTAAGCTCGGACCAGCGGCGAAATTTTATCGGTCACGCGATGTGCCCTAATGGACGCAATCCGCGGTGTTTAATTCCACGTGATCCTCGTTACCCACATTTCAATTTCAGCCGCATCCACGGTCTAATATACGATTCGAGCGACCACATTTATACGCGCACGCGGCCGAACGTGCTGCACACACGCGCCCCTATTCTCGGTCTAACTCCATTCGCCGGTTTACCGCAAGTGCGCATCCATGCGAGTCGGTTCAGTCGATATTCACGGATATGCAAATCCTTCGTGTAACCGACCGTCTTTAAAGACAGAGCGCACCACCCCGACGAGCCCTCTCAGCCGCTCCCCTAACTCGGAACGTTCTGTTTTCCCGATCCGGCAAATCGCCGATTTCCACGAAATCCTCCAGTTCGCTTCCTAACCTCGCACGCGATTCGACTTTTTAATAGGATCTCGATGCAAATGTATCCGGTAATCGACTCGACGTAATCACCGACCGATTCAATTATTACGTTATTATTCGTCCCGTTATGGCGATCGATTATCCGCGCTGTTCGATTTTACCGGAGAGGATGCGGTTGAATATTTGGAAATTGATTTCGCAGCGAGTTTCGAGCCGTTTGCTAGTCAAGTTAGGCCAATCGGCGATCTGGGAATACGTAATTAGCAGTTACATCGGCTGTATCGCCGAAAGATATCTCGCTCGACTAACCATATTTTCCTCGTTGTTCGTGAAATTCCACGAGTACGCCCATCTTCGTCGACATTCGCGAGATTTTCTCGTATTTCGCGCAAGAATGTTCGTCGTTTGTTACCGCGAGCGCGCGATAAAGTTGACTCACCCGTGATCCACGTATCGACCATGAATTTCATTCGAATAACCGACTTGGTATTTATTTCGTAGCGGCTCTAAAGTAAAGAGGAGCACGGTCGTGCTCCGGTTTTGACACGGAGGTTCGAGGCTGAATCAAATCCGAAACAATGGCCGGGGGTTTATTCGACAAATAGCTATTCAGAACGGCGTCTGACTGCGGGCCGAGTCGAGAAATCAAACGAAAGCTACGATCCAGCGTCGACTTCCTGTCTACGAATTTCGCGCTGCTTTCACGAATCGACTCCACGCGGTCACCTCTCGTTTCCGCCGATTCGCCAGGGCGATCCGCGTCGTTTGAACCTTATTCCCGTGATTCGCGGAAAAATCGAATCCCCGTGAATCTCTTTTCCCGCGTAGACTTCGTTATCGTCGTTGGAAGGAAACGCAGAAACGAACGGAAACGCTGGGAAAAGCTTGGATGACACGGTTGCAAGGAAAATCTCGGAAAAAACACGTTTCAGAGGTAATCGTGGAGATTTTATGATCGTCCGGTAACTGGAAGGGATCCGGCGCGGAATAAATCCTTCTTGATCTCGCACGCCGCGGCAGGAGCAGTTCGAGTGGCTGAATCGTATATCAACGAGATTCACGGGAACGCTTGTCGGTAAACAACGTCGAGGATCCTTCGGAAGGAAAAATAAAGGGAAGGAATTTTGATTCGTTAGTCGACTTGTTGCGAACTTTCGCTGAAAATGAACCGTCCTTTTGACGCGGCGCGATCGTTAATTATCTCCCGGCGAGATTCACCGAGCAAACAACGCCGAGGGACGCATTATGAAAGTTCGAATTCGACGCAACGAGCATTTCGATGTCCTAGATTATAATTGATTTATCAGGCTCGACTCACAAGTGTCGGGGACTGAGCTCGTGTGACTAATGAATACGCGTTCGACACGGTGCTTCAATAATCCATTTGACAACAGGAACGATGTCGTTTTTCACCCCCGTTCAAACTGCTCGTTTCCTCCGCTCCACCTATGCACACGCGCGGCCCGCCGCACACACGCGTGCACGGACAAGCGTGGCCGTGTACGTGAGGGGATACGTTGCACGGTAAAGTAGGTCGGCAAACTTTAGGGGTGTATTTTATTCACCTCCAGGGTGGAAAAAAGCTGCTGCGATCGCGGATACCGAAACGTCTCCTTTTTCCAGTTACAACCCCTTTTTGTTCCTAGCGACGAAATTTTCCTACGAACACCCTAAACGCGTTCGGAGTTAGAAGCGCTGTCGCGTGTTATTTTCCTTTTGTTAAAGGCCCCGACGATAACGGCACTTGTTGCCACCGGGAAAGTTAGGCGAGCTGCTTTTTGTCCGTTTCGCAGTGTACTCCTGCTATCGGTGCTTGTTTAAACGTTCCGCAGTTGAAATGGAATTTATCCGGATAACGATACGACTCGAACATGTCTCGGAGTCGCTGTTCCCAAGTAGAGAGCACCGTTTTATTTTCCTCGCGAGTCCCAGCGAGACGTCTAACCGGCGTTTAAGGAACGAGCAAAGTCGAAGCAAGTTAACGGGTTATATTTCACATTTATCAGTCGTCTCTAGCCCGATATCGATGATAGAAGAGAGCGTCTCGAGGAGAAGCGAAGAGATCCATATATCTTTTACAGCAGTCCCTCTTCGTTTCCGTTAAGTGGCTTCTCCGTCGTGACTGCGTGATAGAACAAGAGGAACACGGGAATGACGATCTACCTTTTTCACGCGTCGCTCGTTTCTCACCGTCGCGTAATATCTGCCTTCAACTTTTCCAAACTCGCGTATGGCCCGCGACGCTTGCTTCCGTCGCGTCCTCCTCCGTCCGCGTCGCCTCCTTTCGATTTTTTATCGCGCACACCGGCAATTTATTTCGTTGATCGTTCTTCCGAGAGTTGGCCATAAAAGCCATTATAACCGGCCCCTCGAATCGTTTCGTCCCGAACCGGGGCGACCGAAATCGACGATTTTTGCGGAACATGGGCGAAGATGAGAAAAAATTCCACCCCCTCCGCCCTACGCCGCCTGGAAAACTTTGCTAACCTCCAACGAGGGTCAATCTCGTTCCCAGACGAAGAGAAAACGCGTGTCCGACGATAACCGACGCGAGTCGTCGCGATCGGGCAACCTTCGTCGATCCAGTCTGCTCCGTTTTTCACCCCTCTTTATTTCTCCCCTGTTTCCTCGACGATGCGACGCGTCTCGCGTCCCTTTCCCACCGATATCGACACCCGGATCGAGGTATTTCACGACGAATTTCCACGCGAAGAGTCTGGTAACGAGCAATCCGAGTCGATGAGTCGTCTCGTTCGACAGATCGTGACGGGAATCAAAGGGTGCTTTTGACTAGAGACGCAACAGGAAACACCGGGGGTCACCCGTTCGTTCGCCGAGCGTAACGACGAGCTACTTCATAAATATTTCAGCCGGCACCTCTCATCCGCATTACCGATTCCGTGTGACTTCCGCTAATTTAATGAAATACCTCCCGGAATATGGATATGACGTATTCAGAAGTTTCAACAGGTTAAATGTCGTTCGAGGACCTTTTAATTTCGCCGGGTCGGCGAAATTTCTCGCGCGTTCCGATTCGAGCATCCTATCGAGAAACCACTTCGCGGCCTTTGACTCTCGCTTCCGCCACGCGGCCTCCATTTTGTTTCGCGCGCTGCCGGAAAGACTCTAAATACTCGCGGATCAACGAAGCGACGTTTGAAGCAGAGAATAGAGAGCGCGCGAAAGAACCTGAATTGTTTCGTGGAGAATTATTCGGACAAGGATTTGTGGCACTCGGTGCACGACGGAATAACAAGGGTTGAAAGACGATGTTAAAATAGACCGAGATCCGAGTGCACCCTTGTCTCGCGAGAAGTAAGCCGACGCGAAGTCGATGAGCCTCGACGAGGCTGAAACGACGTAGGTCGACGAACCACCGACGAGAGCGAAAGGGGCAAAGTTTGGGGTTCCTTCGACGTCGCGCGGTTTGCTCTAGTCGCGTTTCGCGTCAGCCGACCCCGTCAGGATAGTCGAGCAAACCGCAGCCGCGTTTTCATTAGCCGACACGCGACGTCGCGTCGCGTCGCCGTGATTCTTCTCGCAGGAAATGAAAGCCGCTGCTTAGCTCGCGTTCGCGCACGTCTGGCTGAAAGGCAGAGGCAACAGCGACGCCGGTTAAAGGGCAGGTCGAGAATTATTCCAGCGGGATAAAAGGGAACGAACGAAACATCGGGCTCCAGAAGAGAGAAATAGAACGGCGGGGCGGATATGATACCGGGCTCGAAAATTCTATCGGGCGATCGTATAAAGCTACCTCTAGCCATCCCTGACGCCTTCGACGAGGTTTATGCAGGAAACGAAGGGGACCGGGGGTGGAAACGGACCTACAAACGGCTCTTTGTTTAGCGTTCGATAAAACTGTCGTCGAAAATGAAAAGAGAGGAAGCACGGGGACTTCGTTATTTGCATGCTGTTATTGTGCATTCCGGCGCAGATTTACTTAACGGCGGAACCGTCTCGCGACTCCTTGGCCGGAAATTAAGGCTCTTGCCCATCCTCCGCCGTTTCTGCAGACTATTTAAACACGAATATTACAACGAAAGGCCGTCGGTAATCACGAAACTTTCGCGTTCCTTTCATGGGAAATCCTAACGAGATTCCTTTTCACGCTCTTTGTCGCCGGGCTTACGTAACCGTTCGTCGTCCCGTCCGCCGTTTATTCGTTAGAAATTGATCACGGAGGAACGGGGAAGCGACATCTTCGTTCGTTAAACGCGCAGCGGGAAGAAAAATATGGAACGAATGTAACGAGCGTAGAGGCGGCGGTAACGAATGACCGTTCCTCCGTGTTCCATTGGAAAAACCCATGGGTCGAACCGGCTCTAAAAACGAGAGCTCCCGACGAGAGAGGAGAAAAAAAGAAGGGAGGATCGTTCCACTTTCTCTCATTTACGGGTAACGCGAACGCGCCATCCTGCGATCACATTTGTTCCCCATTCGGCCGGTAATGGGCGTGGAAAGACCATTTTTCGTTTCTAGGAGTGCCAGCAACTTCGGTACTCTACGAGATCGACAACAGAGACGCGTAACAACCGGTTTCCTTTGTGCTCGCGCGGAGGACGAACGAAGCGAGAAAAAAGACAACGCGAGAAAAGAAGAAAAAAGGAAAAAAAAAAGGACGAAGGATCCTCCTCTGACGGTATTTTCTCGGTGGGTCGCGTGCTACGTTACCTCCTTTGAAGTCCGTGGAGATTCATCAAGCAGGAAACAGGCGAATCATCGCGTCGAACAAAGCGACCGACCGCTTCGCTCCGAATACTATTATCCCAAGATCGAGGATTCGCAGACGGAACAGAGCCGAACGTCGTGCACTATTCACTTGAGCCTCTCGGTCGCAGAGCCGAGCGGAGTATTCGAAGAAAAATGCAAATAAAAATTTGGAAAAAATGGCGTGAAAAAAAAATAAAATCGGCGAAATTCGACCAACGAATATTATATTCGTGGAACTGGGAGATCGCCGTGTCGGCGATCCCATTTAGTCTCGTATTAATCCACGCTTTCGATTCACGGCTGATCGTTCACGGATGAACGCGTGTTTTTCGCACAACCGGGGCCAATGCACGGAGAACTGCTGGAAAATATGGCGCACGCGAGTCGAAGAGAAATGCGACGCGTAGAGCCGCAGGTTGCTAATCCAGATTAGAGTTCGCGGTTCCCCGCCGCGTCAAGATCATCGTCGAAACCAGCCAGACATCCTTCGGAAATTCACCACCGTGATATCACTGGACGATCCGCGGAGAACGCTCCGAGGAACTGGCTCACGAGTTCGGTTAAGTCGACTAGTTACACTGGTCACGTAAACAGACGTTGTTACGCCGGTGCCACGGCTGCTGCTCGATGTAAATGCCTTCTGCACGAACGAGGTCGTGGTACGGGATTAAAAGTCAACCGAGTGATAAGAAATTAACATCGAAGAACGCGCGATACCGAGTAATCCGATAAGTTCACGGAAAGTCGAGCCATTCGCGATCGAGAAGATTAATCGCGCGGTAATTCGTCTAGTTTCAAGGTACAATAACACGGCTCGGAATTTATCCAGCTTTCTCCTTTTCTTTCACCGACGAGAGTCAACGTCGAGCGATTTGTAACCGACGTCGCGAATTTATCGCGTCTGAATGGCGAAACGCTTTGGAAGGATTCGTGACGCGGAGCAACGCTAATTCGTGGGGAACAGCGAGATGGACGCGAATATCACGGTTGTATCGTGGACGGATAGAGGTCGGTACGCTTTAACAACGGAAAGTCGAAAAGAGTCGAAGCCGGCTCGCGGAGGTTATGAAATTCCGCAGTAGTAAGGAAGACTTATGCAACGTTCAATTTGTATAATGTATTCAAAATACGAGCGCGCAAAAGTACGCGGTGCAGGAATTTGCAATTATAATTTTTCGGATTAAGCCGTGCTACATTTTCGGTCACGAGAAATGCCTACGCTTCTCACAGGCTTGGTCGAAGAGACGCGAAACGCGTGCGAGACGGGACTGCGAAATAATCCAACGCGCTGGGAAAATTTAGCGAACTTTAATACGGAGAGTTCGCGAACCACGTCCTCGAGCGGAAGGTATTCACACGAGTCTGTCGACGAAGATGTTCGAATAACTCTTCGTGGAACATACGCGTCACTTTTCCATTCTTCTTCACTCGCAACTTCGTCGACCGACCTTCTCCTTCTCCATCGCGTTTCCTTCGTTTAGAAGGAAAACGTTTAAAACGTTTAAAACGTATCACACTGTAACAGACGCATTCATTTCCCAGAGCACTGAATCGAAGTGGATGGACGATCGGAGGCACTTGATCACAGATCACAATCCTGGAACCGGAGAGTTGCAGGGGAGACGGAGGTTTCGTGCTCGTGTCGGCCTCGAACGAGCTCGTACGGACAGATCGAACACGCGTGCAGGGTGCAGGGTAGCGAAGGAAAAAAACGGACAGGAAAGAAAGCAAACGGAGGGTAGAGAGGAGGAGAGAAGAATAGGGACGAAGAGCACGATACGGTAACAAGTGGAAAAACTGAACGGCTAGATCCGACGGTCGTTGTGGCGCGCGGCGAGCCACTGACTGCCTCCACCAATTCCACGCCTTTCCCTCTCCCTCCAACCCTCCGTGCGCCGCCACCTACGCCGATCACCCTTGCACACCCTCTTCGCGCTGTCCTCGACAACCCCAGGCGCAAACGCCACGACGATCCCCGTTCCTTCTCCGTCTCTCCCACCCTCTCCGTCTGCCTCTCCTTCTTCTCCCTTATCTCCCTCTACATTCTTTCTTTCTGTCTCATAACGCTTCCCGTGTTATTTCATTCTTTGCATCGCTGTTCACTGAATTTTGCGCTACTATTACCTGTTTCTCTTCGACTCTAGTTTCTTCCATTCACTTTTCTCTCTTTCCCCCCTCCTTTTTTTCTTCTACTTTCTCCTTTTCCTCTCCATTTTCCTACGCGGTTCCTTTTCCCTGCCGAGAGAGCAAACCAGACTTTTTAACTCCACTCGGTCGACACTTTGTTAATCTCTGTACATCCTCTCCGTCTGTGCCCATCTTTGCCTTCATTCGAATTCCATTTTTCCGCAAATACGCCCCCTTATCGTTCGTCGTACCGCGTTTCTCCGCGTTCCCGTCTGTCTTCCTCGCGACTATTCGACCCCTCCGCTCGCACATTTTTAACCCCGACGATCGCTTACGTTTTCAGTCATTCCCTCGCGACATCCGCCGTGTCATTCTCTCTCGCCGGTACTCGCGTTTTCTCCGCTTCCTCCGACCCCGCTTTCCTCTCTTCGCTCTCGTTGTTCGTACCCCGGTTGTATCTGCGACACTGCAACTGACATTCCGATACAAACCTCTCGGACCGATCGAGCGTGTAATTGATAGGTTTGCCGGGTCGACGTCGAGCTACCTTTCAATTACTTAATTAAGAAACCGAGCATTAAGTTTTGAATTGCAGATATTTCGTTTCGCGATGTACAAAAAGCGACAAAGAGAGAGAGAGAGAGAGAGAGAGAGAGAGACGAGGAGAAAGAGGGAAAATGGAGTAATGGGCACGAAACGATGGTAAATTAAAAAATAGCGCCGTCTGGCGAAATTCCTCTGACTCCGCGGCTTTTTCTGGCTGGGAACCGTTTGTTCCACTTGTTCGTTACTTTCGACAAGCGGAGCCCTGGGATTACCAGCGATCCAAATCGTTTTTGGGAAATCGTTTTCGAAATCAATTGGGCTCGCGTTCGTCCCTTTCTCTATCCGCCAACTGATTCCGCTCGATTTCGTTCCGAACATACTTTTCCTCCTCTTTTTTCTCCCTCTCTCTTTCACTTTGGTTCCCTTTTTACGTTTTTCAGAAGCAACCGAATACACGGGAAATTATCGCGACGTTTATCAATTTACACATCGGCGAACGATCCGAACGCTCGTGTACGCGCTCGTAATCGACGCTCCTTTTTAATTCCAACTTGGCTTTTTGTATTACCGAGCGGGGCACAAGGAGTTATTGCGGGCAATATTTGCGGGAAACCTTCCCCGTAGGTACCCGTCGATCGATCGGACAAGCATCGGCAATCGTTATGATAATTTTCTATTCGTATCAGCGTGGAACAAGGACGGTTTCTAGGCCGTTTGTAAACGGCCGCGACGATTTTCCGTCCCTCGCTGCTGCGGCCGGTATTTTCATTTTTATTGACTCTCGCGTCGCATTACATTTAAATCGACGCGGTGTTCTGCGTCAGCTGCTTTTACAATCGTTTCGCTTTACCCGGCCCCGATACTGTCTGCCGATGAACGGCGTATCGGAATATAACGAAACGACCCGATATTAAATACCAAGGAAAGAACGGCCCTCTAATTTCGCCCTGTGTAATCGTTGCGCGGCGGAATGCCGGAAACGGCCGGGGGGATTCCTTTGTGCCGCTGGCAAGGCAAGGAAAACAAAATGATAAAGACACGGAATTTACGCAGTCTAATTTGCCGTTGCGTTCCGTCGCTGTTCGCGATCGTCGTTACATTCCGCCCCGAGTTTCGCGTTGAAACGCTGCTCTTGTAAAATATAGAACGACGTCGCGACGTAATTTCACGGTAACGATAATAACGTAACGTAATGCGCAACGTCGGGGCACGAAAGGAAAATTACGAACGGGTTATTCCATTCGGAATGGAATAAATAGAAACGCGTGTTTTTAAACGTTATTCCCGGCAATCGTGAATGAAAGTTTGAAAGCGTAATTCGGAAACGGGGGATTCGCGGAGAACCATCGCGGATGGGAGTAGAACAGTCTCGATTTAGGGAAACGAAGATGCGAGCGGGAGGATTGGCGTATCGCGTCGATGGGAATTTATAAGGTACAAATACCTGGGTCGGAATTATTCTCTAAAGCTTCTCGATGCGTTTAAACGTCGAACAAACTGTGCCACGTTTAAACAGCGTATTCCGACCGCGTTTAGTCGCGTTTAAGCCAACACCGCGAGCGGAAAACGCCAGCCGCCGCGCCGGATTTATATCATATTAACCGTGTAGAATTATTTCACGTGTCGCCGAGCAATACGGTAATCCTACAACGAATTGCAGTCCAATTGCACCGCGACCGGAATTCCAGCTTTTCCTTCGCGCAGCTTGCTCTTGTTCTGTCACGCGCAAACCCCCTTTTCCGCTATTTTGCCTTCGTACCGTTTTAAACCTACCTCTCGCCACACACGGACTGCGTTTTATTTTCCTTTCTTCTTTTTTCCCCCTTTTTCGTTTCGCTCTCAAACTACGTTTCCAACGATCGCGCGCACCGAAGAACGGGTCGCGTGTTTTCCCGTGCAGTCGTTGCTACGGTGATAATTTTCTCCAACGACGAGCCTATCGCTGTACGTTCGACGTTTGATTTTCATCTGGCTGCATCGCTATACTCGCGGTCGCTACTCCTCCCGTGGAAAAAGCCAAATATACCGGTGATTTCGGATACCGGGACGCTCGGAGACCGGAAACTATCCTCCTTTTTCAATTTCGACACCTCCGTTGCGGACGGGAAAAGTTAATTGGAAAGGATCGCGACTGGCCGCGGGAAATACGCAGTCGCGGTGGAACGGAAGAATCGGCGTTGTCATCGAGATGACCAAATTCGAACTCCCACCCGAAAGCTGGACAAGGTTCGATCGACGCGCGACGCGCACGAAATTCGTTCTCGAAAGGAATCGAACGGGTTCGCTAAACTCGGCCAATAATCATCGTGTCGCGAAACTCCGGTGACCTGGTTTCCCATCACGTTCGCTGCTCGTTCTACCAGCCATTCCGCTTTCGCGCCGATTTTCCTACCCTACGCGCGTTCCACATACGACGAGGCTAGGCGCCGTAAATCAAAAGGGAATCGAAAGGAAAATCAGAGATGAGACTCGTGGAGCGGGACAGGGAAAACGGGGATAGGTGAAAAGCCGACAGGAACGAAGTGTCAACAACACCGAGGCGAAACGGCCCTCTGTTTTCGCCCGTCGATACATTTTCTTTTCGCTACCGGCAGATCTGCACGGTGTAAATTACGTCGCCGTGACCTACCGGTGTTTTCGCCGCGAATGGAAGCGTCGACCAAAGGTTTCCAAACGTAGACGCGCGCGGAGGGTAATAAAATAAATTGCAGCACTTAGCGAGAGCCTCTGGGGGCAGCTAATGCTCTGCCCGCTGCCGCCACGACAGACCGCCCCGCCGACTAGCCGAGTTACCGCTCTGCCCGTGCCAGCTACACCATCGTCGACTAAACTACCTCGATTAGCGATGCTTGATACATCCCTCTACCGACTTCACGGGCTCGAAACAACCGGCCGATCCCTAACGGCTCGATTACCGTTTCATGGCCTAGTCTGACTCTCTTTAACTTTCGACCTAGGCACGACCTCGCGCCACCGAGGACCCAGGAAGCATCCAGAGTAGAGCGTTGCAGGCTCGTCGAATCCGAGATAGGGCTTTGGTATTAGCTTTGGCTGCTTGACTATCGTAAATTCGGTAGACCCTGAGTCAAGAAACCGGTCCGTTCGGGTTTACCCGTGCACCTCGATACCACCCCAATCGGATAGATACCGTGGAACACCGTGCTCGAATCTCCGTGGGAAAATGTTTAGTTTCGCCGGGATCTCGCGGAGACCGCGAGATTACCCGGGGATAGGGAACGGAATAAAAATATCGATACTCGTCTGCATTAATTCCCGATGAGATGGAGCCAAGTCCAAGGCGCGGTCAACTTTTTTCATTATCGTTCGAGGGCTTCTTTCGATCTTGAGACCGCCCTCTCTATCGGCGAGGAACCTATCGATTCCCTCGCGGCTTCTTCGATCGAGCTACCGAGATCGCGACAGTTAATAGCTTCCCCTGCCTGTCTCGATTATTCCTTTGCCGCAGTATCCTTCTTTGCCTAGAGCTAACCTACCCAATTTCCATTCGCTTTAAACATCGTTAATTTTAATTTATTTATTTATTTATTTATTTACTTTCGTCACTAGTAATCGCACCTCTGTCGATGTTTCGGTTACCGTTTTTACCGTTGGTACTCCGGAAGATTAGTTCTCGCTGTTAGAATTTTCCATGGCAGAATTGCTGTAGGGAACGAATAAGTCTCTGTACGCCCCAATTTCATCACGATAGAAGTGTACTCCGTAAAGGTATGGCCGAATAGAAAGCCCGTGGGAGTGATAGATGATTTCCCACCGCTGATTTCAAGTGGACACGAACCACGAAAGTAGTTGCAACCGAAAGAAAATCCTACAATAGTCGGATAGTCAGTGGGACCGGCTTTGAAGAGAGTGACCACTGGTGATCACTGGCCGGCTGTATAGGATGGACGATTGAATGACAGAAAGTCCGAGGAAAATTGATAGTCCGAAGAAACCATTCCGTTTCGAAACCATATAAATGGAAGACACCGGGATTAATCGGAATGCTTAAGAAAAATTGCAGTAACCCGTCCCTTCGAGACCATAAACAGCGATGCTAACATGGTAGAATACCTAATTGCTGTCAAGTGTCTCGCAGTATTTGCTGTATTCGAGTCTCCTAGTTTTTAATAACGCGCATACGTTTAGACCGGTACAATTATCTTTCCATAATGAAATTTTGAATTTGAAATTTCGAACAAACATTCGAGAGACGCATGAATCATCCCGGCTGCTGATTATTCCAAATTTCGGCAATATTAATGAGGTAATTAATAAACGAATCATAATTAATATATCGGCGAAACGTCAAAGTTTGTACGCTGAAGGATGCGAACGCGCGAACTGATGAAATAGTTGATGAAATAAGGACGTGAAAAGTTAGTTAGATCTTAGTTTTGTCACTGCATCAATCAGTGCCACTACTTGATTAATTTTCCACCCCGCCGTATCGCGCGGCTCGCACTACCCCCCGTTTTATCTGATCGTTTATGCACGCGAGCTTTCAGCTCACGATCGTAGGTGGAATAATGATAAATTCGGTAATTTCGAGAAAATACGCGTTTGCACTGTAAATATTGATACAATAAATAGATAATACAAATTTCAAACTTACGCGCGCAATTCTGAAACTTTGCACGGGAAGAAAGCCGACAGATTACTCACCTGGAACAGAAAAATACGTCAAATAAATAAATTATAAATACACGTGTCTACAATAATAATAAAGCATAATAATTATTATTCCCACGCATCGTTACGATCATTAAAATATTTTATTTCCCGTTCTCTCCTTTCGTTCGAATAACGAATCCGAGGAACTTCAAAAATTTTCCAGTCACTATCTCGGTTGCGAATATTTCCCGAACCGTGCAAGATTTCTGACAGGTCTCGAAGCTCGAACTTTCTATAAATTAATTACATTCGAAAATCGTCTTTCAGCTTGCCAAATTAACGAGAGAAATGCCGGCAAATTAACAGAAACCGGATAATAACGGAGCGATGGCATTTTGACACTAATTTCAAACGTTTGAAAGAAATATCGATAATTTCGATGAATTTAATTCTCGTAATTGTAACAACGTCCTGCGATCGTTAGCTTGATTTGAAATTCCCGCCAAAACGATAACCATTGTTAACGTAAAAAGATCGCGTTTCGGTGTGAAGCTTAAAGGGATTAAATTCCCCGGTGTATCTTCGAAAGCTTCAGTTTCAAAGTACACCCCTCGATGATAAAATTTCGACGTAGCACGAGTCCGGGAAGATCCTTTTCGTCGTTGGGAACGCGTTCGAAATCCACTTGTAATGCTTAAATAAGGGAAGGACGTAAAACAGGGGAGAAAAAATATAAACAGGAAATCGGAAAGCAACGGTGAAATGAAAATCCTCTGCCATTTTGGCACATTTAACGAGATTCCGCGAAACTTGGCTGCAAACGTTAAAATAGTAAGTTGCGTGACATTCGTGAGTATTTAGTCAGGAAAACTGCAAATTCTAATTAGGACATAGAGAACCCGGAGTTTCTGTCCTGCTTTTCAATAGCGATTGGCACGTCACCACGAGAATGCTAAGCTTCAAGCAGGGATTATGGGATTGTGAACTAGTTGCCAAACTTAAGAGCGCGTGCTATGCCCCTGCCTCGCAAACTTGCATGCTGCATGCAGCAGACTTACACAAGGAGCGCATACAAAATTCAGGGATTCAGCTATACCTTTTTAAACTAAAACACATCGTTCAGAATCTCCTCTTTTTCCGCGAAGGAAAAGAAAAAGCAGCAGCGTACACGATGCACCAGAACTCGCAGCTTGTACCTCTCGTTCCGTTTAAAAATTTAAAATAGGCGAACTAAAATAATCATTTAAATCAAGGATTTACGAGATACACCCTGATTTTCTCGAGGTATAGAGATATGTATCAGGTCACATATCTTATGGTCTTATGTAGATGGTGTTAATACACTGTCTTACTCTATGTAATTTAAAAATTCGAAATAATTCGGCTCAGCTTGCGTGTCAACTTCGACGTATTATAAATTAATTAGAAGTCAGCTACGCCCATGCAACGATGACGATAGGCCTGTCGAAGGTTGCAGGGCAATACCGACCTTTGGACTTCAAGAGGTCGGTTTTGAGGGTTTAAAAGGGCCAGCTGTCCCTCGAAGCTCTTCACTCTCAAATCAGAAACACTACGAATATCTTATATATATTGTGTCAATACCGACCTTTGGACTTCAAGGGGTCGGTTTTGAGGGTTTAAAAGGGCCTGCTGTCCCTCGAAGCTCTTCACTCTCAAATCAGAAACACTACGAATATCTTATATATATTGTAACCCACAGTGGTATTTGAAAAAGACTCTAGTATTTCATATATATATATATATATTGCATAAAGTGTATAATTTTCACGTACATTAAACCTTTTATAAATAGCATTGCTGTATAACTGAATATAGTTACTTCCCTGCACGTTGATCATTTGGCTATTTCCTACGAAATTCCCAACAATAAATCGTTGACTCCCTCGTGATGCCTCGTATCAGAAATCATCTCGCAATCAGTCCGAGAGGAATTAATATCCCAAAATTCTTTCGCGTAGACTTATCTTCCGCTGTGAAATAGCCATAGTCTTAAATAGATCGATAATTACCAAAAGGGAAACGTCTCTGGTATACAACCATTTCGCTTCACGTGCCATTAGACACGGAGAATCCTAATTCCAGTCTCTCTCAGGGAAAAGTAGCTCGCTGGTACGCATTCCCGTTCAGACCGAATGATAAAACTCGAATCGAGAACCAGTCTATACCTTTTACCACATCCTCGATGAGGAACACGTCTCGGAACTCGAAATCCTTCGATCCAAGAAATTATTTTGGACGATCACCGATGCTGGAGATGTTCCACAGTCTTCGACAGTCATTGACCGAGTTTATCGGATTTTACGAAGTATTCTTAAACCATGTGTCTTGTTCGTTAAGCAGAGAAACCATTTTAACGTTTGAATAGCTGGAAACTTTTAATTTCGTAGCATCGAAATGATCTCGATCATGGGAACTCGGATGGGCAAGTTTCTCAGTTAGTTCACGGATCTACAGTGTAGATCTATAAGGTGCAGCTATGGAAAAGTAGGGAACACCGTTGCACAGGCACGATCGATGCACCGGGGGTCGCGAATTTCGTGCGAATTTTTGCCAAAGGACAGAATAGGGAATAAATGAAACAGCAGTCAGATAATTACGCGAAAGTTCTCTGTCTTTTCTCCAGGAATCACGAGACGCTGTCCAATTTCTTTTTCAATTTTAGGGATTAAGGATATCCGTGGTTTCGCGGTTCCTTGGAGGAAAAAGATGGCGACGAAAGCGAGATACAGAGGGTACGGCGGAGAACTCATCGGTGAAGTGAAAAAGGTAATCGAGCGATAGTTAGCCGGTCCCCGTGGAACATGACAACTTTTTACAGTTGCTTTAACGAACGCGTTTCTCGTATTTTCGGTTTCGCCCGCGCTTTAAAAGCCCATTATCTAACAATATTCGTTTCGCGGTCACCGCCTCGGTCTCTCGACGATTCGTTCGGGAAAAAAAATTCCGCCCCCCGACTCGTGACGACAAAATCTCGTATTTTTTTTTTTTCCTTTTTTTTCTTTTTTTGCAAAACTGCTGCCAGTAACTAGTCCGTGCTGACGCGTTGAAAAAGTAACGAGTAAACTTTCCACGGCTTTTCCATCTCGTGTTTCCATTATTTTTACGAATTTCAATGATCCTTCTCCCTAATGACTCGAGCACCGTTTCGGCAACAAAGGTCAGCCATTCTTACGTCTCGATAATTCCTCGGAACAACTTTCGTCCTAGTTTTGAAAAATATATTAAACCGTCAGGAACATTCGGGACGATCTTTCGCGGCCCCGTTGCAACTTTATCTGCGAAACTCTCGAGCGGTGCGGAAACAAAACGGAATGAAGAAAAAAAGGAAATAGAAGGGAGAAAAAATCAGCCACGGCTAAATCGCAGGGGTGAAACTTTTTCAATAACGCGCGTATGCATGAAAATACGTTCGAATTGAATTGAAACGCCTGCCGCTCGCGCATTTCCGTGACACGATGGAGGATGCATGGTTTATCTGTTCGAATAGTTTACGCGATGCCAGAAATTGGAACAGAAACGAGTAATCTCGGTGTAGTCGTCGGGAGAATGCAAATATCAATTTTGCAACGGGCCAGTGGAAAGTGCAATAGAGAATGATAAAAGACAGAGAGAAGAGTGGCGACAGAGGGTGAGAGAGCGTATGAGCGAGAGGGAGAGAGGCGGAGGGACAGAACGGTACAATTGAGACATCGACATAAGCGTTTTAAACAAGTATGCCCGCATCGCTTTTGTTCCCCGCGAGCTGTTATATCGTCACTTTACACTGCGCCTGCCGCGACCATTGTTCTTCCTATGAAACGCCGGTTGACATACTTGCCTGCGCCGACGGTTCCCTCCTGAACAATGTAAAATAGCAAACTAACGTGTATCTACCCCCGCTGTTAAAGGAAACGCGCCTCTCCTTCGCGTGTTCGATACGTTTTCGTTAACGAGCAACCGTGATGCACGCGAACGTCGATTTACGCGTATCTTCGCAAACGAACGGATAAAAGTATGACGCAGGACGTTGCAGGCAGCTTCACTCGGTACGAACGATATTTGTTTGAAAATGAAGCTTTCAACAGCGCATCGAGATAAACCTTGACCTTCGAGACCTACTTCTAGATCTATCCTACCTACCCCGAGATTCACCACTCGCCCTACGATTCAAGTTCCGATAAAGGATGCCATAATCAAGAACGGAGTCGCTCACACGTCGTGACATTTGCCATACTAACGTGGCGAAGAATAACACGTGACCGAGGCAGAAGAACATCGACGAAAATTAACCATAAGTCGTACTAACGAAAATAATCATTAAACGTCATAGAAGCACGTCTAAATTATTATTTTTTTACTTTAGCTAGGTGGGCACTCTAGTAATAGTCTATAATACTCCATCACCCACCCCAAATATTTCTCAGAACGGTGCAAAATCGCAAGAATATAGACTAAATATTACTAACCAAATTTTCGTTTTAATATCCTCGAAGTTCCCGTGGTCGTGTCACAGTCAACGGCAAGGTCGGTCACACCTCGAGGAATCTGGTCTGACGATGTTTACATTTGATCCTGTCAACGACCTACCCCTCTCGCTACGTCGCGTTTAGCACGATTTCTATAAGTGTAAGGATATTGTTCCGATTGTCGATATGTGGAATCAAAAGGATGTTATTTGTTCCAATATATATTTTATTCTCGAGCTAAGAGACCTAAGAGTAAGTTGCAATCTAAAAAGATTACAAACTGATTACGCTGTTCGTACTCGCACCGACTCTCTTTCAAACTTCGTCTCTAATCTCACTAACAAGACTGTCTATTGCCCGTCGCCAGCTAGACGGATCCAAGGGTTACTTCGCATTCAATCTCAACCTACTATTTCTAGATACGTTAGCCTCTTGACTACGGTAGACTTTGATACGAAGCGACCGTACCATACGATAGAAACTGAGATACGATGTGCGCCATTTCTGTGAAAACAAGCGCCCTCCGTGTCAGAAAGCCAAACTACGCCGAACGCCTATAGGCGACCTACGTGTGACAAACACAAAATTTCCAAGCGCCTATAGGCGCCCTCCGTGTCACAAATGCAAAATTTTCAAGCGCCTATAGGTGCCCTTCGTGTCACAAATGCAAAATTTCTAAGCGACCATAGGTGCCCTCCGTGTCACAGACGCAAAATTTCCAAGTACCCATAGACGCCCTTCGTGTCACAAACACAAAATTTCCAAGCGCCTATAGGCGCCCTTCGTATCACAAATACAAAATTTTCAAGCGCCTATAGGTGCCCTTCGTGTCACAAATGCAAAATTTCTAAGCGACCATAGGTGCCCTCCGTGTCACAGACGCAAAATTTCTACGTATCTATAGGCGCCCTCCGTGTCACAAACGCAAAATTTCCAAGTACCCATAGACGCCCTTCGTGTCACAAACACAAAATTTCCAAGCGCCTACAGGCGCCCTTCGTGTCACAAATGGAAAATTTCTAAGCGACCATAGGCGCCCTCCGTGTCACAAATGCAAAATTTCTAAGCACCCATATGCACCCTCCGTGTCACAAACGGAACATTTCTAAGCGACTTATAGGCGTCCTCCGTGTCACAAACGCAAAATTTCCAAGCGCCTATAGACGCCCACAGTAGCCAAGGGATTAAAGTGTTTCGCGTTGTCGATCATCATTGGGGGAAAATAAATTTCAAACAGTGCAGATGTATAACAATGATCGAACGCCACGTTTGATAGAGAAACGAGCATCGAAACCGTCCACGCTGAATGGCGAAATATCGATGGAAACGTGCGGCGTGGCAGTGGTTGAAAGCCAGAGGGAACGCAATCGCTTAAGAAACAAAGAACGAGAAAGTTTCCGCCGGTGGTTGATACAAAGGGATATTTTTCTTGCAGAGAGGGAGAAAGTGGCACGCGATAAGACGCGGAATTACCTGAATGTAGTAAGGGCCAGGGGCATTGTTACTGAACGTCATACTCGACGAAAGAACTCGATTACTCCTGTTTCGCGAGCCGGCTCGATGAAATATAGCAGTTCGCGCTTTTATGGTAATAATAAGAACGCCGATCTCGCCGGCTTCTCGCTTAAAACTTTCATAAGCGTTGATTTAGAAGAAAAAGAGAAGGCATTGAACGGAAGCGGGGTGAGAAAAGGAAGGAAGGAAAGAAAGAAAGGACGGAGGAGTTGCGGAGTTACTTGAGCGCGGAAAGTACGAGTCGACGTTGTTCCCGACGAGAGCGTAGCTTGTGGAAATTAAAGCGAATCTTATGAAATAATTTCAGATATAATTTCCTGTAAATCGGGCAATAAAAAGAAGCGAAAGCAGATACGAGCGAAAATGAAATCGGGAAATTTTAATTTATCGCGATACCGTAAATATAATACCACCTGATAGAAAATTGCCGAGGAAAGTCCAGCGGAATATAAATCGTTTCCAATGACGATCAAGATGACTCGCGCCCTATTCGTAGGGTAGTTTAGTACACGTTCCAAGGGCCCCGATATACTCGCGAGCGTAACGGGGAACGCGCGCGTTCGCCCGTTCAAATTAGCTCAAACGCCGGAAGTTCGGTCGATTTCTCCTAGTCAATAGATTTTACTCGAGCATCGAAGCGCTTTGAAAGGCTTTTTATATCGCGAGCGATTGATCAGAGCGATCCAGATTCCCAGGGTGAATTTCGCTGGAAGGGAGAATCATCGAGAAAATTCGAGTCGATGGAACAAAGGACTCAATTAATGCCAGACCAAGGGAAAAAATATCCCGCGATCATTTCGAACTATTTTTTTCCTTTTTTCATTTTTTTTTCACGGTTTCAACGTGCCGGATTATACCTTCGAAGCGTCCCGAAAGTTCCGGGATTCGGAGTCCGTAGCGGTAAAAGTGCAGGAAGATAAAGTAAAAGAAAAAAGGAGAAAGGACTACGCTAGATGCGCCCGTCTGCTCTACCTATCGATAATTCTGTCTACAGAGAAACAGTAAAAGGGCAGAATTTACGATTTTCTTCCCCGGTGAGGTGAATTTTTCATCGCGCGAAGGATACCGTTTCGAGTTGTATTATTTAACAAAGCAGCTCGAAAAAAGCGGTTAAAAAGCCGATTCGAACGTGACACCGCGATACTATCGCCAAGGTACCACAGTCATCCTTAACATCACCTAATGCTAAACGCGTTGAGCAAAATTTGCAAAACGATATCGCATACTTCCTTTACTCGGTTTCGTTTACTCGAAGCTTACCTAGGCAGGGAAAAGCGTCATTTTTCCTTTTCCCTATTTTTTCCCGAATATTTTCGCGTTAGCAATCAAAGCTGTCGAGATTAATAAATTCGCGGCGAATTTTCGAAATCCTTGATTTCACGCGAGGATTGACACCAGCCGCGATATCCTTCGGACGAGGAATCTGGAAAGGAAAACTGCAGCTACAAGAGGAAAAACGAAATCCGACGAAGCAGGGGAGTGAAATCGAATTTTCCGTAATCGGCTGGTATCACACATGTAAGATTTTACTCGGACGAGCGTTATCGACAGTCGGGTTTCTATGAGTCGAAACCCCACATTCGACGATACACTGCCTCGGCTGAGAACGAGAAAATGTTCGCGGACGGTGGCGAGTGGTAGGAAAATACGACGAAGCAAGATGGTCCCGCGAAATGATTTAGATCTCCTCGGCATCGCGACTCCTCCGTTGGATAGTCTCGAGTTTTATCATCCTATCGTTCTTCATCCCGGCTGCCACGCGTTAACTCGAAGTTATACTCTCTCGCGACGATAAAAATTAAGCGACGGGGATCAATGTCTGGCGAATGCGCGTTATACGAGCTTAAGCTCGCGCCATTTGTAACGCGGCCGTTTTTCCAGGCGGAATTATCGAATACGCGAGACTCCGCTCGGTTGCGCTCCGGCGCGTATAAATTTCGCTCGTCCGATTTCTTAACCCCCCTGAACGCGGGGTAAAAAATGTTTTCGCGTCGAAAGAGTTAATTCGTTGAGGGAGCGGCGCATAAATTCCCTCGAATATCCCGGACAGAAACGAAAGGATTAAGATCAAGAGTAATTTCGTGCCGGTGCATTTCGATGACCTACTTTGCGGCTCAGCAAAGTCTGCGTACAGGAAGTTAACCGGTTGCCGGTGGAACCGGTGTTGCTCGTCGCGGGAGATCCAACGATAGATCACGTTTCAGGAATAAGGGCCGATCGAGACGAAGGGAGGTTTGCCTCGTGGACGATGATGGAAAAATAGCGGAACGAAAGGAATCGCGCTAGCTCTGCTCGAGTTAGCGACGCTGATGGCGGCGACGGTGGTGGTGGTGGTGGTTGGGAAAAATAAAAAGGGCAAAGGGAGAGACGGTCGAGCGGGGAAAATAGGCGGAGGCAAAGGGAAGAAATAGTTAAAAGATTGATAGGTAGATAAGAAAAAACGGGGATGCAAGCAAACGAATGGAAGGAAAGATAGAAGCGTTATCGGCGTTCGGAATTTATCCTTTGGCAGAGGGAAGCTGATAGATTCATGGACCCTACTTCGGCCGATCGGCGCAAACTTTCTTTACGTTAAAACGATGCGCGAGCTGATCGCGGCTAAACCCGGATCTACATCTATCCGGCTAATTCTGCCGCGCTTAATTGTCTTTTCAATTTTTCCTTTTCGCGTCGATCGAGATTCCGCGGCCGAGGTAATGCTTCTTCGGTAATTAACGGAAATTTAACTCGCCTCTATCCGGCTTTGAACGGAAAGCTCTATGGGAAATCCGCTTTGATCTCGAGCGCCACGCAAAAGGTAGGTCGCGGATAAGGACCGCGGAAAAACGGGCTCGCGTGAACACACGGTTCATTTACATCGCGACAGAATGCGCGCAAGCACCTGAATGGGAATATCGAATCGATATTACCGGTATGAAATTTAAACGAGACTGTCTGGTCTGGGACGCGGGTCAACGTCCATTGCGCGCGTCGGTTTAACGGCATCGGGGTTCCGTCAGAACGCATAAACAAATTGAAGCTTTCGAGCGTGTTTATGGAAATTTAAAGCAGCGCTACATTCCCGTTTACGATTCGAATTAACATCTCGGGAGCAAATCGCACTCGCGACGATTAAAATTTATAGTCTCCAAGCTCGGTGATTGTCCAGCGATACTTTCATTTTCCGTTATATCGGGAGGGAGAAAAAAAGAGGGAAAAATTGAAGGAAAAACGTATTAAAAATGAAAGAACAAATAAACGAATTAATCGACGAGAGATAAACAGGGGGAATAAAAACTTTTCATCGCGATTGCAAAGCTATCGGGGGGGTTGCTCTTTTATGGCTAGAGGTTTTCCCTGTGCAGCCTATTATCCAGCGATAGATTTTATGGCAGGCGTGACCAATATCTTTCGGGTTAAATTCGGACCGGCAGCTTTGACCGTGCATGCCGAAAACTTGGAAATTTTTCCACCGGAACGGAAAAACTGGCCGCCGCGCTGTTTCGATCGTTCCCATAAACCACCATCCCAGCGGCCGATAAATTCGCGCATTTTGTCATCATAAAGGTAAATTAACGTCAGATACGGGCTCGCCACTTATGAAACGAGCGAACGTAAGATCGCTAACGAGAATTTATTCGACGGAGACGTAAACCGCGCGCGGATTAAGCTTTTAGCGCCGTGAGATCCGCCGTTGCACTTTATAAATACGAATTAAACGCTGACCCGCGGTTAGACGGTGTCGTTCGATAACATCTCGCGCCAAATACATATGACGTCTAGAGTTTCTTTCGGTGTAAAGAATTAACGGATCTCGCTCCAGAGATAACGATAAGGTTTTCTCCGAAATTAAAAATAATCACGTTGTAGATTCAAAGGTTAAAAAACTGAAGTGCGCTCGGTAAAATAGTAATTTTAATTAAAGATAGAAAAAAATGAGGAATTATAATGTAGCGACCATCATTCTCACCCTCGAGAATCCAATTAGATGGATTCCGACTTCGAGGACTTTCTCGCAAATTCTGGGAAAACCTATACATATAATAAAATTCCTATATATATAACTTTCCGACCTTCCAATAGTATTCTGGTTTAAGGCAGGGCCTGCTAGAGTTTGGGCATGCCGCGGGGGGCACCCAACATTGCGTTCGCGAGTGCTGTCCCAGCGCGGCGAGGATGGCCACCGAGGGGGTTTAAGTGAATACAAATCTCACATAACCCTGTTCCCTCCCCATGGGACTATCTTCCGAAGATTTCTCCCCCGTGAAAATGCTACCTGCCAGGGTAGCCTTACCGATGTGTCCACTATCAGGCCCGCGACAAAACGCATCCCTTCCTTTTC